>NC_056560.1:36637747-36817075 GCF_013358625.1 Macadamia integrifolia | reverse complement strand
ACAACCAGAAGAAATCATTGACCAAAGAGACCACATTCTCCTCAATCGGACTATTTCTTATGTACTAGTCAAGTGGAGAATCACTCTAGACAAGAAGCGTCTTGGGAACATGAGGAGGAAATGAAGAAGAAAAATCCTCAGTTATTTGGATCACCAGGTACGTCAAATTTCAAGGACAAAATTTCTTGTAAGGAGGGGGGAATGTTATACCCGAACCCTAAAACTTCCTATTTAAGGTTCAGGTGCGACATCGGAGGACACCAGTACCAGTGAGTACTGGGTTGCATTCGTCTTTTGTCGAGGAAGGAAGGGCGACCCCACTTGCACCTGCTACCTATGCTTAAGTAATTGGAAGGGATTACGGACCTGAAGGGAAAGGTCAGTTGAACCTCACACACACTAGAAACCTTGGAGAAGGCCCCACTTAGACAGAGGAGAGATCTCCATACAAAGTGACCAGTTCAGCCTTCACCGGCTAATAGTCATCGACGGATGGAGCATCCACCGGTGAACATCATACGGTGAGTGCACAGGCCAGTTTTGGGTTATTTCACTATGGGACCCAAGACCTCACGATCGTGCACCCCAAACCCATCCACATTAATGGAACAATGTGTTAGGAAGTTGATTAATGTGGCGGGACGTCTCCAAGCGGGCCCGTTAGTGCTGAATAGCAGAATAACCCGATATTGGTTAAAAACCCATTAATTCCCCAAACAGTACTTAGTGGGACTTAAGTGGCTATAAATAGGGCCTTACAATTCATTTCTTCTCCTACCAAAATAGAAAGAAGGAAAGGGGGAAAGAAGAAGAAGAAGAAGAAGAAGAAGAAGAAGGAGAGCAAGGGAGGAAGGCTAGGGCTCCATTATTGAGGTAAGCCCATATGCTCATCTCTCCACACACACACGCATAAATATCTTTCTCTCCCTCTCTCTCTCTCTCTCTCTCTCTCTCTCCTTCCCATTTCACTCTTTATTGGAAGTAATGGAGACCCAACCAAATTCCACTTATCCAACCATAAAGACTACATAATAGGAGTAGGAAATTAGAGTAAGAGACCTACATTGGAAAGGTTATTCACTCAACCTTGGGTCTAAGGACAAATCCCTATGAAACCCCTAACCAAAACCCTAAAATTTGGGAATTTGAGCAAATCCTCTATGACCTAACATCCTAACCTAATCCTAAGTTGGGGAAAATGAAATTAAACATATGTATGGTGTGTGAGAGTGATTTCATGAGCCATTAACAACCATTCCATGAGCTTAACCTAAGTCTTCCCCAATTTAGCTTAGCCTCGACTTGTGTACTGAGGAAATTGGGTATATCTTGAAACCCTATGTTGATCCACTCACTAATTTCACTAAATCTAAGCTAAGTGAAGTGTGTGAGGATGCCCTACATGAAAACCAACCCTAAAATCACAAAACCCAATTTGTAAACTATACAAAAGAGGGAGAAGGGAGGAATGGAGTTGGGAAATGACACCCCACTAAAAAATACGCATTTCCACCACCATACACAGAGGCCATAGGGCCAATAGGGTTGATTTGGGCAAGAAAACCCCAATTTTAATTTCATCGGCTGATGGTCACTGGCCAGCCAGTGAAGGCAGGGATCATCCGCCGGTGATAATATTGCAGGATGTGCATTCCTTTCGGATTTATATACTGGTGAACTCACCGGCAGATGACCATCCACCAGTAATCATCCACCGATGAACCATTTTAAAGCTAAATTTTTATCCTTTTATTGAGGCACGAGTCCTAGTGTCCCACTCCTCTTTGAATAATCGAATAACCTAAAAACATTATGTATTATAGGAGTGGAACTAAGAAGTGACGGGTGCACGCAATATGAAACCATCAACTATCTACCGCCATTTAGAACACGAGGTGAGGGGATTTTTTGTGTTTTTATGGAATGCTTGCATCATATTGCATATGTGGATGAATTTTATCATTTTGCATATTATTATATTATTCCTTATGTAAAGTGTTGATGTGGCATGAGAATGTGGATTATGATTGTGCACGTGTGCGTGTGTCGGTGTGTGACTGGGGCAGGGTGGCCAAAGGTTGGTGCCGGTGGAACTGCATGCTCAGGGTGAGTGTGTGTGTGTGACTGGGGTGCAGGGTGGCCAATGGTTGGTGCGGGCGGCACTGCATGCTCAGGGTGTGTGTGAGTGTGATTGAATTGTGTTGTGGCATATTGGAATGCACTGGGCTAGAATAACCACCCTGGTGCTACAATCCTTGCCAATAGGGGTTTACGTATTGGCTAATCCTCTCATCCGACTATCCGGGGTTGGGGACGATTTTTGGTGACTGAGGTGGGAAGATGCTAGCATTGTGACCAACCCTCACGCGATGTTTGATTCGGTGATAGGTATACCCTACATGCGATGTTGGGTTCGGTGTAATGGTATTATGGGAGGGTTATTAATAGGGGTTTGCTGGGTAACGATGTGGTTCCATAACCGGCACGCTTCTGACTTGCAACTAGCTAGTATCCTTGGGGAATGATAACATACATTCATAACTGGGGATAACACCTACGTTGCGGTAGCACTTATACCCCCTTTGGACTTAGAAATTGTTGCTTTGAATTGCTTGATAATAAATGGATCATGCCATTGCACTCATATAATTGCATTCATATTGATGTGGTCGGGCATGAATATTTATACTATTGCACTTTCTTGGATTGTCATGATTTCGTGGAAGCTCACCCCCTATTGTTGCCCCTTTTTAGATGTTGATTCAGGAAATCCTTTGGAAACTATGATCGAGATCCCGACTCTCTACGGAGGTGACCTCTGGGATAAGGAGCTGGTTGCGCACGAGGATGGATGCGTGTGCGATGATTGTGCATTTGGAGCACGCTAAGGATGGGAGTATCATCTTTTATTTTTGATTCTTTTTGTACTTAACAGATGTAGCCCTATGGGGGCATAACTGTAATTATGATCAAGATGTGAACACATTCTTTTGTGTAAATATGGTAAATATCAATAGAAATCACCAGTTGTTATATTTTGTTTATATTATAAGTATCTGATTTTTGAATTCATTTCATAAGCTTATGAACTTAAAGTACTGCATCGTGGATCCTGGATGGATTGTGGATACGTGTGCTTGTCCATGTCACCAGCCTTTAGGTGAGTGGAGGTGGGATGTGACAGAGCTTCTATAGCACTTGGACATTATGACATAGCTTAAAATGAGTGGTTTTGAATGCATGAATAGGAGTTGGCTAGCTTGGAAGAGTTTATTGTTCTTTGTTTAGGTTTCTGTTGGATTTTATTGACATGTTTAAGGGTCCTTGCAATTGATTCATTGATGATTATTTTACTTTCCTCATAAGTGGTAAAATTAAGCTAATGGAGTGATGAGTAGAGTAGTTTCTATTTTCTTTCACTTGGTATGAGCAAAAGTATAAATTGGGGAGTGTGATCGTAGAGAATGTCATTTAATTATTGATTTTAGTTGAATATACATGATTGATTTTACTGCACATTGTGATTTCCTATATTTGCAAGGTTTCACGGTATGTGTGTGTATTTAATGCTAAATTGATGGAGATGTTTCAATCTAGAAGCAAGGGCAAAATGAGCAAGAGAAAAACTCTACACTAAGGGCATAAAATGAATTACGTGATACCCAAGAATACAACATGTATCGGACCCGCCTAGAAGATTGATGAGGTTTCCCCACCATGGTTTAAAATATCGGTACGTATCGGCCAATACGTATCTATATCGGCCCTTACCGATACCATACTACCAAGATGATACATGAATTTATAAAACCCTTTTATATCGATATGTATCCTACGATACATACCGATACGCATCGATAGACCACTGATACACACTGATATGATACGATACACATCAATACGCATCGATAGGTACCGATACTCTATGAAAAATTAAAAATAGAGGTGAAATATATATTTCGGTAAATATCAATACTTATCGGTGCGTATCGATCGATACATACTGATATGGTTCAATAAGCACCGGTACGGTGACCTACGGTCATATAATGGCCAAGATGGGTCATTTTTTAGAAAATACGTTTTTTTGAGGGGTTTTTATTCCAAAACTACTGCCAGTTATTTTACTCTATAACTAAAGCGGAAATCAAGGTTGGAACAAAGATTTTACATTTATGGGAGAACTACAAACCTTGGATTCTTAGTGCGTTACTCTCAATTTGGTGTTTATACATAATACATATTATATATAGTTTTTTTTAACTATTTCTTTTAAATTGTTTAAAAAAGTGTTTCCTATCAATTTATGTGTGTATCTTTAACGTATCTCCGACATAATACTATAGTCACCGATACGTATCTTAATTTTGACCGACTGATATGGTGACTGATATCGATACTTTAACCTTAGTCCCCACTAAGAATACGACAAGTACCAGGAGGTTTGGGTGATCGGTGATGTGTGAAAATTTTAGTCCTACATCATCTAGGAAGAGATTGCTGATCTAGTTAATAACCTCTGGCCTCCTTAACATGGTACAACATATTTTAAAGCCTTGAGACCCATAGATCAAAGAGGACAATATTGTTCCAAGGTTAATGGGACTCAGGTGTTCCAAATTACACACTGAATATGGTGTTGCGTAGAAGGAAGGAAAGAAAGGAGGAGAGTAGGTAGTAGCAACCATCTCTCCCCTAAAATATCTCTCCTTTTTGGTTTCCTAAAATTTCTCCTTGTCCAAAATAAAATAGGATTCTCTCTTTTCTTTTTCTTCCGAAAACCCTTCACGATTCTTCCTCTCCCACTTTTCTTAAAACCTCTCTCTCTCTATATCTCTCTCTCTCTTTCTCTCTCTCTCTCTCTCTTGTCTCTCCCTCATCTCACAAATACTTGACCCTCCTCACTTTTCTCTCATAGTTGTTGTCACACCCTGCCTCAAATTGGCTAAGGTATGTGGCACTGGACACCCACATCTAGTTAGCCTAACCCCCAGGATCACAGATGTTGTACTTTAATTTCACAAATGCCACCAAGGCCACAACTAAAATCAGAGTACGCTAATAAAATCATACAAATATCACTGGTGATGGACTAAAATGATAAATTACATTGTACAAATTTTCATGTCTGTAAACACCCACAGGTCACAATACTACTTACGACACATTTCATAAATATATACATCCAAAGGGATATCTGAAATAAGAGAAGCGAAGTCCATCAATATCCCGGTGTCTCATAGACACAAGCCTCACAACCACCGTTGAAATTCAAACCTACCTTAGCACTAGTTCCATTATCTAAAAGGAGTAATCAACGAGGGGTGAGTTTCACAAGCCCAGTAAGGTGTGTGCATGCAAACACACACAACAAATGATGAAATGCAAGCTCTGTAGACACTTGATGCATATGAATTCATTTATTATATTATTTTCCTATTTCCATTACTAGGTCCATCATTTGGTATTAGTGCTACACAACATAGGTGGTATCCCCTCCCCAGTATTTTGGGCTACAGGGATACAAGCTTGCTGCAAGTGGAAGTTTGCAGGTCTTGGAATCCTACACATTGGTCAATGCAAACCTCCAATAGTAACCCTAATAGCCATCGTCCCAGAATCCTATACATCGGTCACTCAGGCTATAGACAACCACGGTCCCGGAAAACCCATCAATCACACGTGTTGCATCTGCCTCTGAGTACAATACATCGTACTGCAAATATGGTATTCTAAATAACATACCATCCTTTGGGATTAGCCAGTACCTAACCCCCTACTGGCAAGGGGTGTAGCACTATGGTCTGTGAATCCTAACCATATGCATTCTACATACATCAATCACATCCATAGTATCCAATCATACATCGGTGGCCATCACTGTAATACCGACCTTTGAGCCCTAGACATCAGATCACCCTGGCCACACCATGCCTCAGACTGTCAATGTTACAATCATTACCACTCATCTTCATATTACTACACATCCACAAAACCACAGTCACATCAATCTTGGTAAATTAATGCCATATGTGCAATTTATATATAGTTTATAGAAAATACATCCAAAACAAGATTTCAACCACATCACACATAAGCATCCAAAATTAAAATATATAAAACACTCCTCAAAATAAGTTAAACACCCACTCACCTTATTACCCAAATCACAATTGTTACCATTGAATTCCCATCTCCACGTATCCTCACAGGTAATTTAGGTTCTTAAATAAATTGTTTACCATTTTATCAACATTCATAACACCTAATAAACATAGGTTCACCGCTGAACCCAAAATGACTCTCAACAGTCCCCAATTTAAACTTCGGAAAATGTCCTCAAGCTTCCCCTACCAATAGGGCTACTTTAGAAAAAGGTAGGGAACATAACCCAAATGGGGTAGGGTATTAACCAGCAAAAACAAAGGCTGATTGAGCTTAAAAACACCCAACCGGTGGGAGACAATCGGTTGGCCGCTTGCCCAATCGGCAGGTCAATTTCTGTCGAAATTTCTGCACTCCTAGAGGCTGTTCTGCCAATTCCCTTGGCTTGGCTGCTCATGGCGAATGGGTATTAACCTTGGCAACATGGGGAATATTCCCTAATACCTTTAGGGTCATTTTACAGCCCCCGAAACACCCAATTACAGTAATTAAAATTATATAACAGTATTCTACCCATTCCTACAAAAATTCAGAATTAACATGAATTGGGTGGAATTAATGACTGCATAAATTTTCTATATGATTCACTATTCATTTCAGGTTAAATGAAAAAGAATACAGTAACAGTATATAAATTCCAACCCCAAGTAAGCTTAGCAATAGAATTTGGGAAGAATTTAGACCATTACTTCCAATTTCCCTAACCTGAAAATTAATAAAATTCTGCTATACCCTTTCTGCAGAATTTTGATCATTCACCACCTAAATTCAGTCCCCAATTGCATCAATTTCAAATGAATACCAAAAGCCCTTCGGTTTTAGGGTTCACAGGGATGAATTTACTTCAAATTACATCCTTCAATTCTTACAAAGCTCAGGTATTCAGTCACAAGAACTAAATTCAGTCCACAGCAATACCTAGCGAGCTGAATTTCCTAACCCTAGCTACCTACTTTACAGCCATCAAAGAACACTTTCTTACGTCAATTTCCAGGTGCAGCAGTAGGTAGAAGGTACAACAGCATGCGTGTAACAAGTTCTCCTACTTCTCCTTCTTCTCCTCTCCTTGCTGCTGTTCCACCGTACTATACAGAAAAATAAAATGAGGAACAACAACTGAATCTTGTTTAATAATCCATCCAAATGGTCTTTAGGGCCCGTTTGGCTAAATTACTTAAAACACATTAAAACAACTTTTTAGAAACATAAATTAAAACTAATCAAATTAATTTCTCACTAATGTACCCTACCAAATTCTGACCTATTAGGTTAGAATTGATCAACATTAGGACCTCTACTTAGTGGGTGAGTGCGAGTCTCAGGGGTATAGGGATGTGGGTCCCATAAAGAAAACCCAAATTTTCCTCTCTTCTGCTGTACAAGTGAATCCACCACAAGGTAGCCTATCTCCTATGCCAGCTATGTTCTGACACTGAATTTAACTGCTTCCAGTTTAGGGTGTTACAGTTTTCACCTCATACATCTCATGCCCTCTCTCTCTCTTTCTCATATATCCTCTAAAATCTCTCCCATCTCATGCCTTTTCATTCTTTTTCTAATCTCTCCCCTATTAAATCTCTCACGATATCTCTCTTTTTTGGAAGGGAAAGGGACTCCCTCCCTCTCTCCCACTCACACCACAACTCTCCCTATTTGCGGTAACTTCATCTCAACCCAACGACTCTATCTCATTCCCACAACTATCTCTCTCCCATATACACACCTCATCTCTCTCATGCCCTCATCTAACTCACTTCTATCTTTTCACACTCTCCTAGCTCTCATCTTTATAACTCTGGTTCTCCTTCTTGGATTACACCTGGCTTCTGGATGATTTCTCTTAGACAACATTGCATAGAGATCATCACCATCGCACCAAGGCTCCATCACCACCATTGCAACCGTTACATTCCCTCACTTGCATTTCATGTCCCCTATGGAAGAGCACTGTCATTCTTGCCCTTCTTCAATTAGCCTCTTAAGCAACTAAGTTTAGGTGTAGAGGAACCGTTGATAATTGTTATTTAATTTCTGGTTTAATTATACTTGGTTGTTTGATGTTGAGACTTTTGAGACTCCATCCCTTTGTGGATGATTTTAATTGAATTTTTTTAGTTTAGAGAATGTGCTTCTGTGATTCATATTTTTTAGCTATTTTTCTCATCAAATTTTACTTTTGTTAATTAGTCTTAATTTTATAAATTGATTTTCAAAACCACTTTCACATAATCTTAGTATAATTAACCTTCCAGTTCCCTGTAGATTTGATCCCTTCTTACCATTGTTCTAGTAGTATTATTAGGGTTACTTTTTATTTGTTCAAGACAACGATTAGACTGACCACCATTTGAGTTGAGGTGGCAAATCTCATAATGGCTAACACTATTGCATGGTTAACTCAAACATGGTCACCCTTAGGTATGGTAACTATCCAACCTAACCTTGGTCAAGTTTGTTAAAATTGGTTGAGTTTTGAAATAGTTATGGGTGTCATTATCCCATTATTAGGTAATGGATTTGGGTGACACGTGAATGGTGACGCTAATAACGGGATAGGGCGTTAGATTAGCAGAGATCACCATTCAATACAAATTTCCTTGGTTTCTAATCGATGTCATGAATGATGACCATGCCTAGTCGGAGGTGTCCCTTTTGATATAAGTTGAGGTTTGATTTGGTCGTCCTTAACCATGCTCGGGATACCAGGTACCAACCACATATATTATTGGTTAGTGTAATAATGGTATATTAGGGGTTGTTCACTTGTTCCTACCTCTTCTCTCTTCATCTTCCTATTCCATATCTTAGTTTCTTCCCTCCCTGCCTCTTCTTTGACCTCAACATCTCCTTCAATAACAACAAAAATGGGGCCTTGGAACAAAGCCATGTGACCTGAGAATGGGAGGGGGGCTGATCTGAATTGTCACCTGAACACATGAGCACCTCCACAGGTTACAAGTAACCCAACCAGCTTCCTATTAAGAGGCTCAAAACATCCATGGAAAATAAAAATTGAACGATCCTAGATTGGGAAATCTGAGCATATATCAAAGGGGAAGGCATGGAATGGGGTACTAAGTGACATAGAGGAGACACATGTCCAACTCCAGGTGGTAGTTTGGAAAAACTTGGATCTTGCAACCATCGATTAACAAGGGAAAAAGAGGCCACCGGATGTAGGAGGGGTCCCACATGGTAACATATAATTGAGCACATGCCAAAAAGAGTGCACAATTGAATATGGAATATAAATAAAAATTCAATCTACACCTGTACTGTCCACTGGAAACAGGGGTGTTTCCCATTAGAATATCAGTCCTATTTCCGGTGGAGGAAACAGAGGCTGATTTTAAAAATTTCCTTCACCGAAAACAGCCCACCCGATCCTAGTCCAGCATTTCTGTGGCCCCAAACATGGGATAAATAGGGTCGTGCTTCCCTCTTTTTTCACAAAACCCTATTTTCTATTGTGGAGAAGAAGAGGAAACATCCAAGAGAGCTTATCTCATCCAGTCCCCACCTTTTGCACTTGTTTTCGCGACCAATTGCACCCGCCTACGCACTCAAGGTGAGTTTCTCTCCTTCTTTAATCTAGGTTTTGAAGTTTTTGGTTTTGATTTGGGAATTCTCTCCTAACTTAGGTTTTGATTTTCCAAATCCCTAGGTATTTGTTCTCTGTCATCATGTTTGGACATAGAGCCCTTCCCCGCTATGCCGTTGCTCAATAATGGGCTCTCCCCATGGAGGAGCAATATTGGTTTCGTTCCTTGTTTGAGCAAGACCGTTGGGAATCCTTCGAATACAAGAACGTTGATCCTAGAAAATAGGTGAATATGAGGGACTTTCGACAGTTCTGTATTCGCCAACAATTCGATGCTATGGGGTGGTACCGCATACTGAAGCCGGATAGGTTGTACTGTCCCTGGCTTGTGAGGTATTTCTATTGCAACCTTGGTGTGAGAACCGTGGCACCGAGACATGAGGATCACCTCAAGGGTGAAGGGGGTTGATATCTCCTTCAACATGGCGGAGTTGGCCGTGATTCTGAGGATCTCCAATGAGGGGTAGTTGGCCTACTATCCACCCAGGATTCTGTCCTATGAGTTTTGGAATTTCTACATTCAACAGGAGATGGACAATATTCTCATGAAGGAGGACTACGGGTGGCACCGCACTGTTAACTACGGTGCTACCCCCAAGGTGCTTTGTAGAATGATTCAACTAAATGTCGTTCCCCAGAGTGGGCACTATGATGAGGCATTAGTATTGCAGGCCTACGTCACTTATTGTGTCTATATGGAAGTGCCACTCCATCTTCCCTACCTACTAATGTGGACCATGGTAGTGAAGGCTGAAGACTGTAGGGCTGGAAATCTCTGCTATGGCATGTTACTGACCGTAGTGTTCAGCCACTTTGGGATGGTGTTCGAGGATGAGGAAAGACTTGGTGTTGATGCCATTGACTTCAACCAAGAGTCCTTAATGAATATGACCCTCAACATGGATGAGGTGATAGATAATGAGGAGGAGAAAGAAGAGCTGTAGACTATGGATGTAGAGGACCCGTAAGGAGGGGGTAATGGAGATGACTAGGAGAAGAATCAAGAGGAAAATCAAGAGGGTCAAGAGGGTGCTGATCCACCTGTCTAGCATGGCATACCTGCTCCAGGGGTATTTCCACCACCACCACCCCCAAGGACTATGGGGACTACAGTGGCTTCTTCCTCCAGGGGGTTTAGGGGCTTAAGGCTTTATAGGATGAATAATATGATGGCCCATCTGGATGCCACAAACAATATCCTGAGGAGGATAGGCAACCGTCTAGAGAGCATGGATAGGAGTTACTGCCTCCTTGATAGTTAGGTTGCCACTGTGGAGAGGTAGATGAAAGACATGGACCTCTACCTTGGGATTCCCTTGACAGAGCCAGAGGCACAATGTCACACCCCGTTCACACAGAACCGGGCCAGTGACCGGGTTAACACCGGTTAACCCAAACCTGCCAGGATCATCAGATACAGTATTCCACCACAGCATACACACAACTAAGAAAGTGCTCATCAGTTCAGCGAAAGACTTGATTTACCTGTGAATATTCCCATAATACTTGATACTCAAATTGCAATACAATAGTTAAGTACATGTGGGCCCGAAGGCGTGATATTTACACAAAAAGAATACAATTTACATATCAAGTACTCAAAAGGAATCATCAAAAAATCAGATAGTACAGCTCAGCTCGGCATCAAAGTTAGAGCTCAGCTCGGTATCAGAACTGCGGTCCCAGAGCACAACCCTCGTACGAGAATTCGTGCCGTGCTCTAACTCCTCAGGGACCCACCAATCCTCGTTAGGGAACTCAACTGTGGGACCCGACCCGTGCTCTTCAGATGGATGACCTTCAAAATCATCTAAAAGAGATGCACAAGTGGGATGAGCTCACTAGCTCAGTAAGTGGAAAGAAGGACGACACA
Source organism: Macadamia integrifolia (assembly GCF_013358625.1). NCBI lineage: Eukaryota > Viridiplantae > Streptophyta > Magnoliopsida > Proteales > Proteaceae > Macadamia > Macadamia integrifolia. The sequence goes on along the minus strand of NC_056560.1, from coordinate 36,805,436 downwards.
GTAGTCCACACAACAAATCACAACCATATGCACTATATGCTATGCAATACATTTTAAATCACATCCACCTGAGCAACATTACTAAGTCTTTGGTTTAGTGCTACTATAATCACAGTGTGCGTATACTCTGGGTACGAGCCGTGAACTCCATCCCGCGATATGCCCATAGGGCTGTCAGAGAAGGCCCACCGTGAGTAGTCGGAAAAATAAAACATGCCGACCACCGGCTCTCAACATAAAGTAAATGATTAAAATTAAAGGTGCTGACTCCAGCAACTTAAAAGCAGTACGATTGGCCCTCTTGAATATACCACCGGGGTTGCCGACTGTCCTAATGAGCAGTCAGGTGTAATGTTTAACCGCCACAGTGACCCAACAACCGCGACCACTGCTTCCCCCCAAATGGTAACCCAACACCTTAACCCCTATTGGGAAGGGTCATAGCATGGGAAGATAATCCTAAATCACATGCTCCTATATGACAATAGTACGATTGTATAGTGCCACCACGTCCCATACCACGGGCCACTAATGCACTCGTTTCCAAGCTAACTACGACATCTAGTCTATTAATGTATCATGCACAATGATGTCAACATTCATCATATAAGCATATCATCACTTGGAATTTAGAAAATAAACACAGCACCCATGGCATAACAATGTGAGGATGACTAATCTATATAGCATTTGCATAATGACATGGCTAGTCTAGATACAATTTAAATGAATGCCAAACAATGCCTTGAAATAAGGCCAAACGTCCTCTCCCCACTTACCTGTAGTATACAAGGAATCACGCTCAGTACGGGTGAGATCTGATGCGAGAAGCGTAAGATTTGGTGAACCTATCATGAGTGAGCGGGGTTAGTATTTCGCCACTTTGGGATCAAAATTAACAAGATCCAATGACAAAATCATGTTTAGAATCCTAAACGAAGGTCACACGTCCATTTTGGGTCCAATCAGACGTAAAAATCACGTTGGGAGCCTCTCAGGTGGGTCGGACAGCCCACTTGTCTGACCCACTAGTCAGACCCACCGGTCTTGACCGACGGGTAGGTCGGCCCACTAGTCAACCCACTGATCTGGCCTGCCGGTTGGGCCCGAGGGTCCTGCTAAGACCGACGGGCAGGGTGGCCAGCCGGTTGGGCCAGCTGGTTGGGCCCGAGGGTCCTGCCCTCTCAGGCGGTGCCCACAGGCAGGCCAAATGGCCCACTGGTCTTGGCCCACCGGTCTTCGCGGAAATGCCATTTTCATCTGAAACCTTCCCTAACCTTTGGAGAATCAAATGGGGCTCTTCCAAACCCATTCTCCACACATTCAAGGTCTCATAAGGTAGTTATAACCTAGATCTAGGTTAGATTTAAGGAATGAAATGCCATCTTACCTTTTTTGCTCAAGAACTCCTTTAAAAACCCCAAAATCACTTCCAATCACCAATGTTCTTGCAACCGTGGAAACCCTTCTTCAAATCCTTCAAAATCAACACATAAATCATCTATTAAACCTTAGATTCATCATCTCAAGGGGGATTTACAAGACCTCAAGAAACCCTACCCAAATCAAGGGTTTTACTTGGGTATGGTGAAAGCTTAAGGAACCCAGCCTTTGCTCACCTCTAAACGTAGATCTCGTGTTGGAGATCACTCTTCCGGCGTCGGAATGGGAAGATCAAGCCTCGGCACCGCTGAAATCCATCTCTTCTTCCTCTTCCTTCTCTTCTCCTCTTCTTTCCCTTCTTTTCTATCTCTTCTTTACTCTTCTGACCAACGTCCGAGTGTCATAAATGAGAAAAGAAAAAGGAAAACATAAATGCTATTTATACTTCCTAAAATAACTAAGTAATCACATGGGTGGGTCACTCACGTGGGTGGATGCGCCCACCTGTGACCGCCCACTTGAGGGCCAAAACTTGGCCAACAAGTGGGATTTTGACAAAATTTGGCCCTCGGCACGAATCTCACTCTTAGCATAAGATGTAACATATGTATGCGCCTTAAGATACGGCTACATACCTGCTTTATCCGTACATGGCCTTATGATAGGAGCATGTACACGGCTTAGGTACCCCCGTCTCCTCTGGTACTGGCTCAGACTTGTCTGGCCAGCCGGTGTTTAAGGTCACCCTTGCCATCATAGTCAATAAGGAACCTGTGTTAACCCTCTCCGGTTCGGGTCCTGCATGGTTAAACCGAGTCAACCCTGTAATCAGACCGGGTTTAAGAAGTAGGGTATTACATTTAACCCCCCCTTTCTGAAAATTTCATCCTCGAAATTGGCGTACCTGGTTGTTCAAAAAGATGAGGGTACTTGGCTTGGATTTCATCCTCTTTCTCCCAAGATGCTTCTTTAAGTGAATGATTAGCCCATCGCACCTTTATGTAGGAAATGGAGCAGTTGCGAAGGGTCTTCACCTTTCGGTCCAGAATTTCAGCCCGTTGCTCTGTATAGGTCATGTCAGCTTCTAGCTATTCTGGTTCCATGGGTAATACATGAGAGGGATCATGAACGTATTGCTTCAGCATGGATACATGAAATACATTATGAACATCCCCGAGTGAAGGTGGTAGAGCAAGCATGTAGGCTACTGAGCCAACCCGGGCTAAGATCTCAAATGATCCAATGTATCTTGGGCTCAACTTCCCCTTTCTGTGAAACCTTTGCAACCCTTTAGTAGGAGAGATCTTGAGAAATACCTTTTACCCTGGCTGAAATTCAATGTCTTTTCTGCGGGTGTCTGCATAGCTCTTTTGATGAGACTGAACTGCTTTAATCCATTCTCAAATAACATCGACCTTGTCACAAGTCATCTGTATCATTTCAGGTCCTAATATTCGGCATTTGCCTACCTCATCCCAAATGTTTGAGGCAAACTCCATAAGGGGTATATATTCTTCCCAAGTACCACACATTTCCATTGTACATGCCCTGAGCATGTCTTCTGATATCTGTATGGTTCGCTCCGACTGACCATCAGTCTGTGGGTGAAAAGCAGTACTCAAATTCAACTGTGATCCTAAGACATGCTGGAAGCTTTTCCAAAATATGGAAGTGAATCTTGGGTCCCTATCTGACACAATGCTCACTGGCACTCCATGCAAGCGCACTATGTTATCCATATAAAGTTGTGCTAATTTGGCCATAGAGAACTTGGTCTTGATGGGAATGAAATGAGCAGTCTTAGTAAGCCGATCAACGATCACCCATATCGTGTCCATTCCCTTAGGTGTACATGGCAGTCCGGTGATGAAGTCCATTGTAATCCTATCCCACTTCCATTCTAGTACTGGGAGTGGCTGAAGAGTACCATAAGGTCGATGCCTCTCAGCTTTTACTTTCTGAAATGTAAGACAAGTTGCTACATATAGGGCTATTGTGACTTTCATGCTTGGCCACCAGTAATTTGTTTGAGGTATTTATACATCTTTGTACTTCCTGGGTGGAGTGAGTACTAAGAGCTATGTGCTTCTCACACTATCTTGTCTTGTATATCTAAATCATCGGGTACACACAATCTGCCTTGAAACATCAATGCCCCATCACTGGCTAAAACAAAATCTGGGTCGTTCATTGTTTGATCTTGAACCTTAACTCTAATCCGCTGTAATTCAGGATCCAAAGGTTGTTTCATTATTACCTCTTGCCTAATAGTCGGATGCACCTGTAGACCCATCAAGGATACAGTCAACCATTTAAGGTTTTCTGGTTGACGTTCAAACTCTAAGGTTGCTCCTTCATATAAGAGAACTTCATCCATTAGCGTCGCCTCTTGTACAAGTGATGGGCTGACTGCTAAGTACGAGAGTGACACATTCTGTGCCTTCCGACTCAATGCATCTGCCACTACATTCGCCTTGCCGGGATGATACTGAATGTCGCAGTCATAATCCTTCATGAGCTCAAGCCATCTCCTCTGCCTCATGTTCAAATCCTTCTGGGTGAAAAAGTACTTAAGGCTTTTGTGATCACTGTATATCTCACACTTCTCCCCATATAAGTAATTTCGTCAAATCTTAAGGGCAAAAATGACTGCGGCTAGTTCCAAGTCATGAGTGGGATAGTTCTTCTCATACTCCTTTAGTTGTCGGGAAGCATACGCTATCAACTTTCTGCGTTGCATGAGAACACAACCCAACCCAACTTTGGAAGCATCAGTGTAGACTGTCATTCCACCTGTGCCTTCAGGGATGGTTAACACAGGGGCCGACACCAACCTCTTCTTTAATTCCTGGAAACTCTTCTCACATTCCTCTACCCAGTCGAATTTCACACCCTTTTTGGTTAATTTAGTCATTGGTGTTAAGATTCGGGCAAAATTCTCAATGAAGCGCTGGTAGTACCCAGCCAAACCCAAGAAGCTTCTAATTTCAGTGACATTCATAGGGCTTCCCCATTCTACCACTGCTTTCACCTTATCAGGACCCACCTCGATTCCGGCCTTAGACACTATGTGCCCTAGGAATCCAACTTGCTCAAGCCAGAATTCACATTTTCTGTATTTGGCAAACAATTGTTGTTCTCTCAACCTCTATAATACCATTCTCAAATGTTGAGTGTGCTCCTCTTCTGTCTTAGAGTAGATCAAGATGTCATCAATAAAAATAATTACCCATTTATCGAGGACATCGTGAAATACTCGATTAATTAAATCCATGAATGTTGTCGGTGCATTGGTTAACCCAAAAGATAACACTAGGAACTCATAGTGACCATACCGAGTCCTGAATGCTGTCTTGGGTATGTCGCCGCTCTTTATCTTGAGCTGATAGCCTGATCGAAGGTCTATCTTTGAAAATTCCTTGGCACCCTGCAACTGGTCAAATAAATCATCAATACGTGGCAATAGATACCGGTTCTTAATGGTTAGCTTATTTAATTCTCGATAATCGATACACATACGCAAGCTGCCATCTTTCTTCTTGACAAACAATACCGGGGCACCCCAAGGTGAAACACTTGGGTGAATAAACCCCTTTTCCAATAATTCCTGTAACTGCATCTGCACCTCCTTCAATTTAGCTGGTGCCATCCTGTACGGAGCCTTAGATACTGGGGCTGCTCCAGGAGTCAAATCTATGGCAAAATCCAACTCTTTATCAGGTGGTAAATGCATCAGAGCATCTTGGAAGACGTCGGGGAATTCTTTAACCACCTTTACCTCTTCTAGAGGGGTAACCTCTGTATCGACATCAAGTACTGATGCTAAGTGACCCTGACAGCCGTCTTCCAACAACTTTACCGCTTGAAGAGCGGAGACAAGGACCTTTCTCACCCGTTTCATTTTATCTGCCCGGTATACCAATTCTCTTCCTTCATCATCTGTCACCCTAATCAGCTTTTCAGCACACTCACATTAGCTCGATGAGCCGACAACCAATCCATGCCCAGTATAACATCAAAATTCTGCATATTGAACTAAATGAGTTGTGCATCAAAGTTCTTCCCACTAATTTCCACTGGGCACGACCCATACACCTCCTTCAACTGAGTAACTTTACCAGTAGGCATACTAACAATCATTCCATGATCTAGGATCCTGGGTGGCATCCCAAGTTTCTCAGCAAACCTCTTAAATGCGAATGAATGTGTAGCTCCTGAATCGAATAAAACATAGGCTGGTATGCCTGATATAGGTAGGACACCTAGTGTAACAATGCATATAATTTCAGCAGGTCATCAATATTTAACATAAGGAAATTCTTAAATTTAAAATGTACCTGCTACCACTTCTGTGATGGCCTCAGCTTCCTCGGCTGATAGGGCATACATCCTTCCCTGCGGTTGATTTCCCTGAGTTAAGGGAGGTCGGTACGCCGAGGGTTGACTGGAGGGTAAGGCTGGTCTAACCCGATAGTCTTTTGTATAGTGCCCATATCCGGAAATGGATTTGTTCTCTTCCACAGTCCAGGTGTGAGGGATTGTTCTCCCTTCTGCTTATCCTCCATGGTCTTGGCCTTCTGCACAATCTGGCCATAGTTGGTTAAATCTAAGAGCTCAAGTACAGACCCAATGGATGCCTTTAGGCCCTTTAGAAATCTCCCAGTCTTCTCTTCAGCTATCCTCATATGCCTAGGGGCAAAATGGAACAAGCTCTCAAACTGCTGCTGATACTCAAGGATAGTCTTAACTCCTTGAGTTAAGGCCATAAATTCTGTCTCCTTGCGGTCTCTGAAGCTGCGTGGGTAATGATTGTCCAAGAACAACTCCTTGAACTGTTCCCAGGTGGGTTCCGGATGGGCAGCCAACAATATGGGCTTAGAAGCTTGCCACCAAGAGTTGGCCTCCTTCTTGAGTTGCAACCCTGCACAAATGAGTTTCTGTGCATTTGTGCACTCAATCACCTCAAATATTTTCTCCAGCTCCTGGATCCACTGGTCCGGCTCCAGAGGATCACTCCCCACCTTAGAGAATACAGGTTGCAAGTTCCTCTTGAATGACTCCACTACCTTTGACGTATTATTCATCGGCAGGTAATTTGGAGCATAAGTTGGATAGTAAGGGTATGGAGGAGGCACCACATACGGAGGAACGCCGAATGGTGGAATTGGAGGTGTACCTCCCACTTGTGGTCCCGTATTAGACCCTACAGGCGGGTCCTATGGAGTAAGTTTCCGGGGAGGTTGACCTGATTGAGAAAGGTCCAATTGTTGCTGAATAGCAGTCATAAATGCTTGTTGTTGCTGAAGCATTTGTTGCTGGAAAGCCTGTTGTAACTGCTGAATTATAATAGCAACATCCCCCGGAGTAATAACCGGTGGAGGGTTCGGAAGTGTAGTCATAGATGGGTCCTCTTGTGCCCTACCCTGACCGAAGGTCTCTGGAGGTTGTGGAAGTGGGGTTTGCCCCACAGAGCGGGACCTCCTAGGATTCGGTGGTCGACCGACCGGACGAGGACCATGCAGGGTACCTCGTGCATTGCTACCGGATCTAGTACGTACCATCATATCCCTGTACCTGGAATATATCATACACCACATTGGTTAAACACCATAGAATTGATATCAGCACATAATTATATACCAACACGCAGGGTATTATAGTGTATGATAGTTTGCAACTAACCGCAACTTAATTCCAAAAATACAGGGCTAGTGCTCCAACAAGTATGACAATGGTCCCCCTCGACCATAACATATTATTATAGGAATAATAATAATAATATTAATAAATAATGATAACAAAAATAATAATCCATTTTTCAGGTTTTCTCTCAATTGGTGGGCTGCCATCGGTGGGCAGGTTGGCCTGTCGGTCGGCCTGTCGGTCTAAATCTTCAACTGGCAGGCTGACATCGACGGGCAGGGTGGCCCACCGGTCCTACCCGAGCGGGAATTCTCGAACAGGGCATTTAAGCCCCTGTTCATTCTTATTTCTCCCATCTCTCTCTCTCTCTCTCTCTCTCTCTCTTAGGCGATTTTGGAGAGCATCTTGACGCTTCCACTCGCGATCTCACTCAACGATCCAGCGCTTTCTTGAAGATTCAACTCCTCCACTTACAAGTAAGTTTCTTCCTCATTTTCTTCTCAGAACTTGCAATTTGGGGGTAGAAACTTATGAGTAGTCTTAAATCTCACTTCCTTTCCATGTTTCTTTCCATAGAACAGTGATTTCATATGAATGTGATGTTTCTCTATGTGATTTGTTTCTATTTTTAGGATTTTCTTCCCACTTTTTGAGAAAAACCCCCAACCGTGCCCTAGTTTTCTCAAATTTAGGGATTTCTTCAATTCCTGCTCTTTTTCCCCGATTAGTAACGCAAATGCAATGCATTATGTTTGATTTGTACTTAACATGCTGTAGAAATCATAGAAAGTCCCTTATGTTTGAAATCCCATATCTTCCCATGAAAATCCATCTTTTGTGTTGGGTTTTCTTTGATTTTCTTTACATCCTTTCGTATTTGTGGACCTCAATAGCACATTAGCATATGTTTTTGTATGTTCTTGATTGCACTACAATGGAATTTCATCCATGAACTTGTAAGCTTCATGCTTCACTCTATTGTGAGTCTTTTCATTTTTTTCCCTTAGATTAAACTTACACAATGAGAATTGGGATTTTTCTACCATTCTTTACTTGCCATACTATATATGCCCTTTTCTGTCACATTGCTGTTTTGCCATAATCTCTGTCTTGTCACTGGCCAGGCATTTCATTCATAGACTTTTTATCATTCCTCACTTGTCACATTTTGTCACATTCTATTTCTTTCCATGATTTCTGTTTTGTCACTTACCATTCTTTCCTCTTTTTCTTGCCAGGATGTTATCTTGCAAAGGCAAGGAGCCCACATCCTCTGGCACTCGGCATAAGACCACCGCTTCCAAACAGAAGAGTGAGGGGACTAGCTCTCCAGCCCCTCGCACAGGGCGACCCGGACCTGCCCCCATTGATCATTCTGACTATGACGAGGTACTCTTCCGCTGTTCAGAGGCAGTAACCAACTGGCAGGCCTTCCTGAAGAGGTCTGTAATGATGGAGAAGACTGTGGTAGTTGACGACTTCCACAAGATTCAGCTTCAGGAGAGGTTCACAGCACTGGGCTGGCAGTCTATCCTCCACATAGACCGTCCGTGCTACGAGCAGTTGGTCCGTAGATTCTACTGTAACCTGGAGGTTTCCTACCAGTACGGGGAGTATGCTATAATCAGTATGGTGAAGGGGGTGTACATTCAGCTGACCGTGGACACCCTGGCTAGTATTTTGTGTATCTCCTTAGCTGGGCACAGTTACTACAGTCCTCCCAGGAGTAAGCCCCTGGGTTTGGAGACACCGGACCACATCTATGAGACCATCTGTGGAGCAATGCGCGTCTAGAGTCCGAGACATCATTTTGCCCAGAGGTTCGTGTGTTTGCCCGATTGGTCCAGTTCAACTTGCTCCCCAGAGGAGGTCACCGGAACCAGGTGGGCTTCATGGCAGCCTTTTTAGCTTTCTGCATCTATATGGCTTTAAAGGGGGGTGACGAGCACTTGTGCTTGCCTTACGTCATCCTCAAGACTATGGAGCACCATACTTCTCACCTCGAGGATGGAGGATTTCCATATGGCAAGATCCTCACTAGGATCTTTGAGTTCTTCGGAGTGGACCTGAGTGGTGAGGAGGGGAAGACTCCAGCGGATAAGTTCGAAAAGGGAAATCTCTTGAGGATGGGTCTCCACACCCTTATGGATGTACCTCAGAGAGGTAGGGATAGGAGGGTTGCCCCTATGGACGATGTTCCCATGGAGGAGGAGTCTACTGAGGAGGATGAGGACTATGTTCCTCAGGATGAGGAGGATGATTTGGTGGATGAGGACATCTTTGAGGAGGTGCCTCAGGAGTCGAGAGGTGCTGATCCTGGCTTCACCAGAGCTGCAGGCCCACAGCATCAAGCCCCACCACCTGAGAGTGGTGCATATGATTTTGAGGGCATGATGTCCACTATGAGGGCTTTGAAGGGCGGGCAAGATCAGTTGTTGAGAAGACTAGATGAGAGTGCTTCTAGGGAGGAACGCATCCTGGAGAGGCAGGCTACTCTGGAGAATTCCTTTCTCAGACTGGGCCAAGACTTGGATACAACGGCCAATGCCATTTCAGCAGATTTTGGCCGACTTTAGAGGGAGGTACGACTGGTGAACTCGAGGTTTGACTACTATGACCATCGACTCAACGTCAACTCTAGACCTCAGATGAACATAGTAGTATTGGACGATGACGACGACGATGATCATTGAGGACTTAGCTTGTCCACACCAGCTTCTCACCTGTTTCCTATTGTTGATCCTATTGTAATTTTTTTTTCTTTCTTTTCTCATTCTTTGTACTTTCTCTGTAACTGGACTTATTTGTGGGATGATGTGTTTTGATAGTGGTTTGTGGTGAATTTGTATGTTTGATAACTTGTGTAGTTTAGTTGTGGTGTCTTTGTTAATTTTGATCATTGTTATATATATGGATATGTTGTTTATCAGGTGTTTGTGTGAAAATTTTTGGAAATCTCATTTTGCGTCGTTATGTTGCCAAAATTTCGTCAAACTTGCACTCGATGGGTTATGACACCAATTAAATTAACCTTTTATTTTCTCTCACGCATGCCATGAATGCAATATCTAAATGCAACCATTTTTATTCCTTTCTTTCTTTGGCTTTTAACTCTTTAAAATTTTTTACATTAACACAATCCCATTTCCTATTATAGATTCTACGAGTCTAAATGGTATGCTGTGAGTGGAGCAGAGCATCACGCTCTGATACCACTGTTGTCACACCCTGTTCACAAAGAACCGGGCCAGTGACCAGGTTAACACCGGTTAAACCAAACCTGCTAGAATCATCTGATACAGTATTCCACCACAGCATACACACAACTAAGAAAGTGCTCATCAGTTCAGCGGAAGACTTGGTTTACCTGTGAATATTCCCATAATACTTGATACCCAAATTATAATACAATAGTTAAGTACATGTGGGCTCGAAGGTGTGATATTTACATAAAAAGAATACAATTTACATATCAAGTACTCAAAAGGAATCGTCAAAACATCAGATAGTACAGCTCAGCTCGGTATCAATGTAGAGCTCGGCTCGGTATCAAAGGGTAGAGCTCAGCTCGGCATCAAGGTTAGAGCTCAGCTCGGTATCAGAACTGCAGTCCCGCAGCACAGCCCTCGCACGAGCAATCCGTGCCGTGCTCTAACTCCTCAGGGACCCACCAATCCTCTTCAGGGAACTCAACTGTGGGACCCGACCCGTGCTCTTCAGATGGATGACCTTCAAAATCATCTAAAAGAGGTGCACACATGAGATGAGCTCACTAGCTCAGTAAGTGGAAAGAAGGACCACACAACAGTCCACACAATAAATCACAACCATATGCATTATATGCTATGCAATACATTTTAAATCACATCCACCTAAGCAACATTACTAAGTCTTTGGTTTAGTGCTACTACAACCACAATGCGCGTATACTCCAGGTACAAGCTGCGAACTCCATCCCGCGATACGCCCATAGGGCTGTCGGAGAAGGCTCACCATGAGTACTCGAAAAAATAAAATATGTCGACCACCGGCTCTCAGCATAAAGTAAATGACTGAAATTAAAGGTGCTGACTCCAGCAATTTAAAAGTAGTACGATTGGCCCTCTTGAATATATCACTGGGGTTGCCAACTGTCCTAATGACCAGTCAGGCGTAATGTCTAACCACCACAGTGACCCGACAATTGCGACCACTGCTTCCCCCCAAATGGTAACCTAACACCTTAACCCCTGTTGGGAAGGGTCGTAGCACGGGAAGAGATAATCCTAAACCGCATGCTCCTATATGACAATAGTACGATTGTATAGTGTCACCGCGTCCCATACCAAGGGCCACTAATGCACTCGTTTCCAAGCCGACTACGGCATCTGGTCTATTAATGCATCATGCACAATGATGTCAACATTCATCACATAAGCATATCATCACTTGGCATTTAGAAAATAAACACAGCACCCATGGCATAACAATGTGAGGATGACTAATCTACATAGCATTTGCATGATGACATGGCTAGTCTAGATACAATTTAAATGAATGCCAAACAATGCCTTGAAATAAGGACATACGTCCTCTCCCCACTTACCTGTAGTGTACAAGGACTCACGCTCGGTACGGGTGAGATCCAGTGCGAGAAGCGTAAGATTTGGTGAACCTATCATGAGTGAGTAGAGTTAGCATTTCACCACTTTGGGATCAAAATTTACAAGATCCAATGACAAAATCATATTTAGAGTCCTAAACAAAGGTCGCATATTCGTTTTGGGTCCAATCGGACATAAAAATCATGTTGGGAGCCTCTCGAGTGGGTTGGATAGCCCACCTGTCTGACCCACCAGTCAGACCCACCGGTCTTGACCGGTGGGTAGGTCGGCCCCCCGGTCGCCCACAGGTCTAGCCTACCGGTTGGGCCCGAGGGTCTTGCTAAGATCGGCGGGCAGGGTGGCCCACCGGTCGGCCCGTCGGTTGGGCCCACCGGTTAGGCCCGAGGGTCCTGCCCTCTCAGGCGGGTGCCCACAGGCGGGCCAAATGGCCCACCGATCTTGGCGGGAAATGCCATTTTTACCTGAAACCTTCCCCAACCTTTGGGGAATCAAATGGGGCTCTTTTAAACCCATTCTCCACACATTCAAGGTCTCATAAGGTGGTTCTAACCTAGATCTAGGTTAGATTTGAGGAATGGAAAGCCATCTTACCTTCTTTACTCAAGAACTCCTTCAAAACCCCAAAATCACTTCCAATCACCAATGTTCTTGCAACCGTGGAAACCCTTCTTCAAATCCTTCAAAATCAACACATAAATCATCTATTAAACCTTAGATTCATCATCTTAAGGGGGATTTACAAGACCTCAAGAAACCCTACCCAAATCAAGGGTTTTACTTGGGTATGGTGAAAGCTTAAGGAACCCAGCCTTTGCTCACCTCTAAACGTAGATCTCGTGTTGGAGATCACTCTTCCGGCGTCGGAATGGGAAGATCAAGCCTCGGCGCCGCTGAAATCCATCTCTTCTTCCTCTTCCTTCTCTTCTCCACTTCTTTCCCTTCTTTTCTCTCTCTTCTTTACCCTTCTCACCAACGTCCGAGTGTCATAAATGAGAAAAGAAAAAGGAAAACATAAATGCTATTTATACTTCCTAAAATAATTAAGTAATCACATGGGTGGGTCACTCAGGTGGGTGGATGCGTCCACCTGTGACCGCCCACCTGAGGGCTAAAACTTAGCCAACAAGTGGGATTTTGATAGAATTCGGCCCTTGGCACGAATCTCACTCTTGGCATAAGATGTAATATACATATGCGCCTTAAGATACGGCTACATACATGCTTTATCCGTACATGGCCTTATGATAGGAGCATGTACACGGCTTGGGTACCCCCATCTCCTCTAGCACTGACTCGAACTTGTCTGGCCAGCCGGTGTTTAAGGTCACCCTTGCCATCATAGTCCATAAGGAACCCGTGTTAACCCTCTCCGGTTCGGGTCCTACATGGTTAAACTGAGTCAACCCTGTAATCAGACCGGGTTTAAGAAGTAGGGTATTACACACAGGCTCAGAACTAGAACCAAGGATAGGATCGAGACTTGGAACAACATGAGTAGTGGCCTATGATGCCACAGTAGTTATAGGATTTCCCTGCTTTATACTTTCTGGCACATCCAGCCTTTATGTTTCCAGTTGCAGTGTGTTAGGTTTAGCTATGTGCTTTTATTTCATGTTCTTTGCTTATGTCAGTTTGAATTCCTAGAAATTTAGCCTGGATTAGGATTCCTGCCTTCAATAATTTTATTTGAGAAAAATTTAGTGTGAGCTTATGTACTCAGTTCCTTATATAATTAATGTCTTTTACACCTAAACTTATCTCCTAATTGTGCAATTTCTATAATTTGTTGTCTTGAGATTTTTAGTTAAATACTAATCCCTGAGAAATGAAGGTTCAGGTAGGTTGTAAGTTAAGGCAGAGCATCTCGCTCTAAAACCAAATTGTCACACCCCAATCCCCGTTATGGGATACCAACGGTGTGAGTAAGATGCTTACCCATCTTACACCTCTACCAGGATCTCTGATAGCAGTAACTTAACATTCACAACGACACAACACCGAACCACCAAGACAATTGTAGTGGAATCAGAGTATAAAATAATAGAATATAGTTCAAATGGGGGAACGTCTAATGATAAAATATATCCATAACCAAGTTATTCAATTACATATATCTATGACTTACATATATTAAGTCCAATAATAATACCATTGATTAGTTTGGTATAAAAAAATCAAAACGGGCAACCAAGCCTCTCAAGGTGCCGAATAGGCACAGTCCTAGTCATGCTCTTTAGCCTTCGGTATCCACTAGTCTATCACTCCATACTAGGGTCCGGAGGAAGTAGAGTCACAACCCAATGGCACCACAGTACCTGCATCATCATCTAAAAAGCAATATATAAGAGATGTGAGCTCCAACTAGCTCAGTGAGGGGTGGGGTTCATGCACCCCCAAAACAGACATACATATTATCCATGATGACATAAGTGCCTAAAGTAAACACATAGTCCATGATGCAAATGATGCAACTCATTTGATTGTTAATCCACCTAGCATACAACTAAGAATGGTATATGCTACTACAACACATTAAGTTGTATCTCTGGTCCCAGAGCTCACACATCGGTCACCGAGCAATACAAATCCTAGTGGTGATTAGGAGTCTGCAAGTACCAGAATGTGACCATTAGTCACCCAAAAAACCCTTGATAACCCCCCTCTTGGCATTCATGGCACCAAAATCACCATCAGCCAAGCTGGACTAGTTCTTGCCTCCGGCAACAATCACATCGTACCATGAGTTATGTTATTTCGGAAAGGGTCATAGAACCTACCACTATTGGGTTATCCAACACCTTACCCCCTGTTAGTAAGGGGACGTAGCATAGGGAATGTCACCTAATCATAAATATCCTACATGCATTGCATAATGATATAATTAGTATGGAATACGATGTTGGAATCATCCATTATCCTCATTGCATCCATTTCCAAGTATAGTCCTAGAGTACATAATACCGGAATCACCATCGGCCACAAAGTGTAATCCACGACTATATGCCTATCTAGTATCCAAGCAATTGAGTATAGGCTATGCAATATCAAAATCACCGTTGCCCGCAAAGTGTAATCTATGACTATATTTAAATCTAATGCACACACTTAATGCATGAATGCAACATACACATGATGATCACGGTACCGAAACCACCTTGGCCACACCGGATCCCGTCACACATCTCAATATACACATCACATATCACGATTTTTAATTCCATAAGCATAACAATTCAATATATATAACATGTTATCATATTCACATATGCAATTAACAATTAAAGAGCATTCATGATTTCTAACATGTGAGAGATTTCTACAATAGTAAACACTCCAAAAAATAAAAGTCAACCATCTCTCACCTTGGTTGTACTTGGTTGGATTGGATTCCAAGTTTACCAACCGGTGTTCACTCACTTCTGATCTCACTGTACGTGCTTGTCTCTATCTTATGTACAAAGGAAGTCGAGTGTTAATGCATCTCGAAACATCGAAGGGGACCCATACGGCTTACCTCCAAAGGGTATAGGTATTGTCAACTTTGACAGTTTTGTGAAGGTCATCGAAAACAGGGAAGAGTTCCATCAGAAATATAGGAAATTCCATTGGAAACACCATTGATATTTCCGATGGACCTAATAGAGAGCTCACAAGACCCTAGGCTTTATGAGAAATAGGCAACTTGATCCTGCTAAGGCTATTTCCGGTGGGTGTACCTAGTGGGTTCACAGAAATGGTACATAGGATTTGGGGCTTTCCAGCTTGGGCCCGATTGTCAGGATTTGTTCCATGGAATTTAGGAGATCTCCCCACCTCCATTTTAAGCTGAAGAAGTGTCAATTTTTTTGAGAAATTTGGGAGATACGGCATCCAAAAGGTGGAAACCCTAACTAGTCACTTGATTAAGGTTGTTGCTGGAGCTCACCCGGCTTGCTTTGAGCTCGACAATCACATGGGAGAGTGAAATGTACATTCACCCAACCTCTAGGAGGTGTCAGGGCTGAGCCTTGCCCCTCCAACCCGAGGGTTCACTCCCTTGCTTCAATGTACAAGCTCAAAATGAACAAAAGAGGGTGGTAGGGAAAGATGGCATCTAACTCTGGCAAGATTCCAGCAACAAGGTGCGCAGGCAGGAGCTTCCAAGCATCCTTCCTTCTTCCTCTCCTCCTCCTTCTTTCTTTTCCCTCTCTTCTCTCCCTCTCCCACGTTTTGGACAAGTGAGGAGTGAGAAATGAACTCACTCCTCATATTTATAGTAAGTGGATTACTTAGGGCCTGTTTGGTTGGTCCATGTTCGGTCCGAGTAGGTTAATCCGTTATTTGGGACATGTGGACTGATCTCCTTTGACTCAGAGGATGTACGAGTTAAGAGGAAGGTGTGGAGAGTGTGTGGGGTCATCCAAGGCTGTTCACGATGTGGGTGGTGGGACCCACGTGCATTGGAAGCCAATTAGCAGCCCAAAGGGCCACATGAGTAGGGCAATGATGTGCCGTGACTACCTATTGTCACCACTTGGTCCTTCCCTAGGGGTTTGCCCTAGCTTATGGTCATGTTCTTCAAAAATTTTGGTACGTGTCGGGACTCGAGTAGGGAGGTGTGAATTTGCATACCGTCTGGGGTCAGAAGGTTTGAATCCTCTCCAGTTAGATTGGCATGAAATGCATAAGCCAGTGGGGTCATCCCTTCCCTTCTTACAATGAGCTATTGTGAGCCAAAACCCATTGGAACTTTGTATCTCCAGTTCGAGATCTATCACAAATGTCCAAATTAGATCAGGTTAGGGTACAGGTGTAACATTTGGTGTTATGTGATTGTGATGGTTAAGGTACTGCTATCAGAGATCCTAGTAGAGATGTAAGACATGTAAGAGTCTTATTCACACCGCTCGTATGCCAGTACTCGGAGTGAGATGAGACAATTTTTGTGCTCAAAGATTTCACTAGGAGCAAGAACACAAATGGATTCACTAACTTATTGACGCTTCTCATGGTGTCAAATAATTTATAACTTTAATTTTTTACTCTTGTTTGTACATGATCTATTTTTTGAATTTTTTTTTTTAGTAGCATAAAATAATTTCATTTCACATTATACTTAGAAAGCTTACGATAGTCATGGAACCATATATCTCACAATTAGTTAAGCAAAAAGGGTAAAATTACTTTGAATCAGATGGGACATAAAACTAAAAGTCACATGGTTCTTCACAACCTTGTTTTTGTCATCGTCCCTATTCTTGGAACTAATCCAACATCGGCCCACATCCCAGCTTTGACCCAACTCTTAGTTTGTGTTTGGTTATGTTTCTGTTTCAGAATAATATTTCCTATCAAAACTAGAATTTTTGGCTTCTGAGCTAGAAAACCATTTTTTGTCTAAAAGATGGTGTTTGATAAACCTGTTTCAGAAATAGGCAATAAGGCCAAATATAGTCGCAAAATGAATTGTGTCAATGATCTCAATGACTTTAGATCCACCCAAGGGGTTATACTCGTGCCCTGACCCTGTATAATTTGAACTGTTGTGATAGGTCTCGGACCGGAGGTGGGAGGCACTACCGAATGTTGGCTCGTAGCTGTCCATTGCATAAGGGGGAGAGATGACCTCACGTGATCGTGTATTGCATGCTAGTCCAACTAGAGGGGATTTGTACCTTCCAATCCCAGACGACAAGTGACCCAACACCTGACACCTGAATCCCGGTATGAACCAAAATTATAGGGAGACCATGAATACAGTCTAGGGCAACTACCCATGTGAGACCAGCTCAGCCAAGATAGCAAGCTATCTTGACCACAGAAAATATGCCATCGAAAATAGCCTGGGCTTGTTTCTGCTAGCCATTTGGGCTGCTAGTTGGGTCTCGATGCCCGTGGGACCCACCACCTGCATCGTGGACAACCCCAGCTAATCCCAATTTATTCCCCACACATTTCCACATGACATGTACACCTTATGGACCAAAGGAGTTGGGTCCACATGCCTCAGAAGTCAGATTAACCCACTTTGACTGAATAGGGTTCAACCAAACGGACCCTAGTTAAAGGTCTTACTATATAAGTGGAAATGAGGAACCATTTTCTCATTTCTCACTTGTAAAAGAACGTGGGAGAAGGAATGAAAGAGAGAAAAGAAGAAAAAGAAGAGGAAGAAGGAGGAGGGAAGCTCACCTTGGTGCCGGTTGCCCGCCAAGTTGTCGGAATCCTTACTGGAGTTAAATGTAACCTCTCTTATCACTCTCTCTCTTCATTTTGAGCTGGTTCAAGCTAGGTATAGATGGAATCTTAAACCATATACCTTCTAAAGCTCACGGATTGCATATTTCATCTCCCTGGTGCCATTACCGAACTCAAACTAAGTCTTGTGAACTTCGACAACAAGATTGACCAATGACCATCGAGCGTTTTGATCATTCGATCGATGTATCTCCTAAATGGATTGGTGGAATCAAGATTTTAAATGCTTAAAATGATGCTAGGAACAATCCCCACAAGCTCTATAGAACAAATCCCGATGATCGGACCCAAGCCAGAAAGCCTCACAAACTCCAATTCTCATGTAGGCTAATCGAATTCCTCCATAGGAATCATGTCACATTGGAACACACGGTCCTAATCCTGATCACACACGTCACCTCCCGCTTCCCCTATGTGGAACCAGGGTAGACCCCAAAATGCACCACTAGCTCCGTCGGTACTCATCGCTCATGATGTCACCTCTATCTTAAATAATCTGATGAGGGAGGTTGAGGATAGATAGAACCAATTCATGGTCGGGATAGCTAATCAGATCCAAACGACAATGGAAGCTTGGAATACACCGCCCCCTCATCCCCTACTCCACCAGCCCACGTCCCGGTGCTTGTCAGTTCGACCACTCTTCAAACTTTCGGTGGAGCACAAGGGCAAGTACATGCACAAAGGTAAGTGTAGGGACAAGGGCAAATACATGGGCAAGCACAAGATCGAGCACCAGAATAAGAAAAAGTACATGTAGAGGGTTGGACTAATCTGACCAAGATGATGGAGAAGTTTCAGAGGCTTAGGTCCCCATGCTTCTTCAAGGTGGGCCAGGATCCTTTGTTTCCATCAAGGTGGATTGGTGGCATGAAAAAAGTGTTTAGGTTGATGGGGTGCACCAATGAACAGAAAATCCTATGTGCGTGCTACCAATTACAAAATAAAGCCGATGATTGGTGGAGTGCTATTGATCCCATTCTGATGGCGAGTAACCCAAACCCCACTTGGGAGGACTTTAAAGGAGCCTTCTTTGAGAACTATTTTTCAAAAAGCTTCTAGGATAGGAGAGAGAGTGAGTTCTCCCAATTAGTGGATCCGTGCTTGAGTATTAGCAAAGCTTTGAGGAGCTATTCCATTTTGCCCCTGAGCATCTTAGAGGTGATAGGGCCAAGGCCAAGAAGTTTGAGAGGGGTTGAGGCTAGGTATTGGGTCAACCATTGTTGGGTTGAAGCTGCAGACATATGCCGAGGTGGTCCAAATGGCCAAATCTATTGAAGACCGGCATAGGGATAATTTCTCGGCCCAGCAAGGAACAGGGAAGTGACCTATGGGGGCTACTGACTCCAGGGGAGGTAGCAAAACCTTCAGAGTTCCTTATATCAACCCAACTCCAGTGCAGTTCAGAAAGCCTGAGGCTAGCCAGACTTCTCAGTCCTCTTGCTCTAGTGGTGTATCTCAGTTTGTGGGGTCTAGCCTAAGGTGCTTCCATTGTGACCAGCCGGGCCACCTAGCGAGGACATGCCCCCACTGAAGGCCAGCAGACCTATGCAACCTTTAGACTAGCACAGCCCCCACAGGGCTAGAAAACACAAGGAAGGGTGTTTTCCATGACCGCTGAAGATGTAGAGGCTGCACTCGGTGTAGTGATAGGTACTTTATTAATATCATTATTACCTGCACATGTGTTGTTTGACTCAGGAACCTCACATTCGTTTGTTTCACCATCATTTACAAAGGAGATGGGAATTCCACCCAAGATTTTGACTCAATGTCTAGCAATAAGTACCCCCACAGGGAGTGTGGTGGGTCTAAACTATTTCTATGAGCCATGTCCGGTGACAATAGGTGGGCGTGAGTTGAATGCTCACTTGATCGAGTTGGATATGACCAAGTTTGATGTGATCCTAGGGATGGATTGGTTGTCCTTATACAGAGCCAGTGTGCTATGTGCAGAGAAGATGATTATTTTCAGATCTCATGATGAGGGTGATTTCATCTTTCAAGGAGATAAGCCCAAGAAACCTAAGAAGGTTATCATATCAACCCTCCAGAAGAAAAAATTGCTAGATAAAGGATGTCAAGGCCACTTAGCATCTGTGACGGATACTGAGATAGAGGTTAGACCATTGACTGAGCTAGATGTGGTGAGGGAATTTCTTAATGTATTTTCAGATGGCTTGACAGGTTTACCCCCGGATCAAAAGACAAAGTTTGTTATAGATCTACTCCCCAGCTTGGCACCAATATCAAAATCCCCTTACCATATGGCCCCCATAGAGTTGAAGGAATTGCAGATGCAACTTTAGGATATTCTGAAGAAGGGATTCATTAGACCTAGTGTGTCTCCATGGGGAGCACTAGTACTATTTGTCAAGAAGAAGGACGGAAGTATGAGGCTATGCATTAATTACCAGGAGCTTAACAAACTAACCATCAAGAACTGGTATTCCTTGCCAAGGATAGATGATTTGTTTGATCAGTTGCAGGGTGCCAAGTTATTCTCCAAGATTGAATTTAGATCGGGCTACCACCAGCTCAGGATTAAGGATAGTGATGTCAACAAGACAGCTTTCAGATCAAGGTATGGACACTATGAATTCTTGGTGATGTCATTTGGTTTGACCAATGCACCAACTGCATTTATGGATTTGATGAACCGGGTATTCCAGGATGTCTTAGACAAGTTTGTGATAGTATTCATTGATGACATCTTGGTATACTCCAAGATTACAGATGAACATGTTGTTCACCTGAGGTTAGTGCTGCAACGTCTAAGAGAGAAGCAACTCTACTCCAAATTCAGAAAGTATGAGTTCTGGCTATCATGGGTGGCATTCCTAAGCCACATTATCTCAGACAAGGGTATAGAGGTTGACCTAAGCAAGGTGAAGGTAGTTCTATAATGGGAGACTCCCAAGAATGTGGTAGACATATGTAGTTTTTTGGGATTGGCCGGATACTATAGGATATTTATTGAGAACTTCTCCCACATTGCTACCCCAATGACCCAACTCACATGAAAGGGTGTGAAATTTGAGTGGTCCAATGCTTGTGAAAAGATCTTCAAGGAACTAAGGCAAAGGTTGGTATTAACATCGGTCTTAACCTTTCCGACAGGTACAGGTGGTATGGTTGTATATAGTGACGCCTTCAAGCTGGGATTAGGTTGTGTATTGGTGCATCATGGGAAGGTCATTGCTTATGCCTCCCGTCAGTTAAAGGATCATGAGAAAAACTACCCCACTCATGATTTAGAGTTGGCGGGAGTCTGGAGACATTGCTTGTATGGTGAAAAGAGTGAAATTTATAGTGACCATAAGAGCCTCAAGTACTTTTTCACCTAAAAGGAGCTTAACATGAGACAGAGGCATTGTTAAAGTTCATGAAGGACTATGACTGTACTATCCACCATCACCCAAGAAAGGCCAATGTGGTAGCCGATGCACTTAATTAAAAATCCCAGTCACTGACTATTGCATCACTGACCACCAATGAACATCTCATAGAGGAGGCTAGGAGACTAGATTTGGAGCTATTAGTGGAAGGTGTCACCTTGTCACTATCGGCATTGGTGGTACAACCTAGTCTAGTGGATAGTATCATTGCAGCTCAGGGTACTGATGCAGAGTTACAGAAGCTGATATCAGATTACAAGGAAGGAACCCAAAAAAGAACCAGATTTCTCTGTAATTGAAGGTGGGATCCTCAAATTCAAGGAAAGGTCATGCATGCCTAATAATGGTGATTTGAGAGATACAATTTTGAGAGAGGCTCACAGCTCTCTATACTCTATTCACCCCGGTAGCACCAAAATATATAAGGACCTCAAGGGACCCTACTGGTGGAAGGGAATGAAGAATAATGTAGCCACACATGTGTCTAGATGCCTCACATAGCAGTAAGTCAAGGCTGAAAGGCAAAGGCCCCATGGATTATTACAGTCACTACCTATTCCAGAGTGAAAATGGAAGAATATTACCATGAACTTCGTTATGGGTCTATCCTGCACTTAGAAAGGTATGGATGCCATTTGGGTAGTTGTGGACCACTTGACCAAGGCAGCTCACTTCATCCCAATCAAGGTCACATTTTCTATGGATAAGTTGTATATTGAAAACATCATTCGGCTACATAGTGTGCCAGTCAACATTATCTTTGATCAAGATCTCAGATTCACTTTCAAGTTCTAGACATATATACAGAACGCTATGGGAACACAGTTGAGTTTCAGCACGACATTTCTCCCACAAACCGATGGTCAGTTGGAGAGGACTATCCAGACCTTGGAGGACCTACTTTGAGCATGTGCCTTAGATATGAGTTACAGTTGGGATGAGATCATTTCCCTTATTAAGTTCTCCTACAACAACAGTTATCAAGCCACCATGGGATGTCCTCATTTGAAGAACAGTATGGCAGGAAGCGCCAAACTCCACTCTATTAGGACGAGGTTGGTGAGCGAAATATTTTGGTTCCAGACTTGATACAGGCTACTAGTGAGAAGGTGAATGTGATCAGAGAGATTTAAAGTAGCTCAGTCTAGACAGAAGAGCTATGCATATGTCAGGAGAAAGCATCTAGAGTTTGGGGTTGGAGACAAGGTGTTCTTGTGGATCTCCCCAGTTAAAGGGGTAATGTGGTTCGGTAAGAAAGGAAAGCTAAGTCCTGGATTTATGGGACCATATGATGTGTTAGAGAGGATCAAGCTGGTGGATTACAGGATAGCTTTACCAGCAGAGTTGGAGGGTACACATGATGTCTTCCACGTATCCATACTGAGGAAGTACATTCCCAACCCCACTCACATCTTGACTTACATACCCCATGAGTTGAATGAGGGCTTTGCCTACATAGAATATTCAGAGAAGATTATTGATCGGAAAGACCACATTCTCCATAATCACACCGTATCCTTCGTCAAGGTGAAGTGGATGAACCACCCAGAGCAGGAAGCATTATGGGAGCGAGAAGAGGAAATGAAGAAGCAATACCCTTGATTGTTTGATTTATCAAGTACGTTTAATTTTGAGGATGAAATTCTTGTATGGTGGGAGGAATGTTACACCTGAGGCCTAACCCCGGTCTAATTTGAACTGTTGTGATAGGTCTCGGATCGGGGGTGGAAAGTACTATCGGATTTTGGCTCATAGCTACCCATTACAGAAGGGGAAGAGATGGCCCCACATGCTCATGTATTGCATGCCAGTCCAACTGGAGGGGATTCGTACCTTCCGATCCTAGACGGTAAGTGACCCGACACCCCACACCTGAATCCTGTAAAATACCAAAATTGTCAAGAGACCATGAACATAGTCTAGGTAAACTACCCGTGCGAGACTAGCTGGTGGACAATAGGCAGTCAAGACAATAATTTGTCTAGACCACAGGAAATATGCCACCGAAAATAGCCTGGGTCTATTTTTGCTGGCCATTTGGGTTACTGGTTGGATTCCGATGCCCGTGGGACCCACAACCTACATTGTGGATAGCCCCAGCTGATCCCAATTTCTTCCCCACATATTTCCACATGACATGTACACCTTATGGACCGAAGGAGATGGGTCCACGTGCCCTGGAAGTCGGATTAACCCACTTTAATCGAATAGGGTTCAACCAAACTGAACCTAATGAAGGTCTTACTATATAAGTGGAAATGAGGAATTATTTCCTCATTTCTCACTTGTACAAGAACGTGGAAGAGGGAAGGAAGGAGAGAAAGGAAGAAGAAGAAGAGGAAGAAGGAGGAGGAAAGCTCACCTTGGTGCTGATTCCCTGTCTAGTCATCTGAATCCTTGTCGGAGGTAAGTGTAACCTCACCTACCACTCTCTCTCTTCATTTTGAGCTAGGTCAAGCTAGGTTTAGGTGGAATCTTGACCCATATACCTTATAGATCTCGGGGATTACGTATTTTATCTCCCCGATGCCATTTTTGAGCTCAAACCGAGTCCGATGAGCTCTAGCAACAAGATTGACCAATAACCATCTAGGGTTTTGATCATTTGATCAATGTATCTCCAAAATATTTTGGTGCAATAGGGATTTTAATGGCTTAAAATGATGCTAGGAACATCCCCCACAAACTCTATGGAACAAATCCCAATGATCAGACCGAAGCTGGAAAGTCCCAATTCTCACAAGCAGTGTCTGTACTACCACCGAAAATATGCCACTGGAAACACTAGTTCTATTTTTGATGATCATTCGAGCCTTAGGAGCCATCTGTTATATCCACCGAAAACAGGTTTAATATTTTCGCTGGACAGTGCCTGTTTTTGGTGACAGTACTATCACTGTGGGCCCTTGTCTGTACCCTTTGGGAGTGATTTCTATGGGCCCCTCCCGATGTTCCTGACACGTATTGACGTTTGGTTACCTTTGTGCCTAGGACAATGATGTGCACGCATCCCAAGGTTAGAATTGAATCGAATGACCGATAGCCATACTTTTACCACAATCCACACAAACATAACCAAAGTGAGGGATGGTTGCTTTTCTTTTATGGAATGTTTACAATATTAACAACTATTCACATGCGATCGTATATGTAAATTCTCATTTTGTTATTTACATGTTAGGTTGACGATCATGATTTTGATAATTAAGTTGATTCAATTGTATTGGAAATGATAATAATGATATGAGATGTATATTGATATGTGTGGCAGGATCTGATGTGACCGAGGTGGTACGATAATGTGTTGGCCGCGTGATTGTGGTATGTATGAGATAGAATCCGGTGTGGCCGAGGTGGTGCCGGTACCATGATTGTCATATGTTTATTGCATTCATACATTAATTATATGCATTAGAGTTAGTTGTAGTCACAGATTACACTTTGTGGCCAATGTGTTACCGGTATCGTGTACTCTAGGACTGCATTTGAAAATGGATTCGTTTCATGGCCGATGGGAATCCCGGTGTTGCGTAGTCCATACTCAACTACTATACATGTTAGATTAGGTAAACAATCGCATGTTACACTTTGTGGCTGATGTGTTACCGGTATCATGTACCCTGAGACTGTACTTGGAGATGGATTACACTTTCTGGCCGATGTGTTCCTAGTATCGTGTAATCCATACTAACTGTATCATTATGAAGGTGTGTAAGATAATTGTGATTAGGCATCATTCCCTATGCTACAGCCCCTTGCCAATAGGGTGTAAGGTGTTGGATAACCCAATGGTGGTATGTTCAATGAACCTTCTCGGAATGCCACACCTGAGGTATGATGTGATTGTTGCCGAAGGCGGGAACTTGTCTATATGGCCGATAGATATACCGGTGCCGTGACTGCCAAGAGGGGATTATCAGGGGTTTTCTGGGTTACTGATGGAAGTATATCGGGACTGACAAGCTCTTAATCACGGCTAGGGTTTTTATCGCTATGTAGTCGATGGTGGTTTTGAGACCAGAGATACAACAGAATGTACCGTAGTAGCATTTATCAGACTTAGTTGTATTGTTAGGTGGATAATAAAATAAATGAATTGCATCATGAGCATCATGAACTATATGTTTAATTCCTGTAATTATGCATCTTGAATTATTTATGCTATTGGTCTTGCTTGATTGTGCATGAACCCCACCCCTCACTGAGTGAGTTGGAAAGCTCACCCCACATATATGCCCCCTTTTAAATGATGATGCATGTACAGTCGTGCCTATGGCTTATGACTCTCTTCTCTCCAGACTCGAGTACGGAGTGAGCGACTGGTGGATGCTGGAAGCAAGGGAGCATGACCAAGATTGTGCTTGTGACGTCTGTGTATACATGGCACCATGAGGTGTTTGGCGTATTTTTGCTATTCTGTAACAAAATTATGCATGGTATATTCTGAATTTAATATTTATAAGTCTTGGATAATTATAACAGATAAACTGGTTATGGATATTTACAGTATCACTAAATTTTTTTCTCATTTTACTTATGATTCTGCTATTATACTCTGATTCCGCTGCTATTAGTTGGTTTGAGTTATGAGATTGTGAATCGTTAAGGTACTACTATCAGAGATCCTGGTAGGTTTGTAAGACGGACATGCGTCTTACTCATACTACCGGTATTCCTATATGGTAAGTTGGGTCTACTGGAAGTAGGGTGTGACACAAGGACAATGGCTATTCAGCTGCATCCACCTTCAGAATTTCAAGTGCTTCATTCTCAGAGATATTCCAGTATGAGAAAATGAGAGATGATGAAGACATTTTATCGTAAGTCGTGTGAAGATAATGAATACATTTTTTTGAGATTATAAGCAATTTACTTTGAAATCCAAAAAAAAAAAAAAAAAGGAATCTTTCTCAGATAACAAAACATGGTTGACCATGTTGAAACATTTTTTTTCTTTCTTTATTTTGTTGCCCAGTTCATTTTATTCAAAAAAAAAAAAATGAACGAAAGACTCCATTTTTGTGTTCCCGTAAAACAAAAAAACTCCAAAAATGTTCTAATAGATGACTACCAAACGTAGCCTTAGTTCCAAGAGAAAATTCTATAATTAGAGGCCATTGACATCGAACTATTTTTCCTCTTCAACTCCAACCCTCTGAGTGTTTATCATCCATGAGTGATATCAAAGCCACCGCCAATTTCATGCACTACATCAGATTCATTCTATTGAGTTCCATTGAATTCATGGGATGTGCCCAGATGTTATTAATTCCAAGGTTACCAATATCATCCCTATATTCACCTTCTTCCTTAGAGAAGCAAACTAGATGAAGGGTTTTGATCTCCAGAGAAACCTAAGCCAATGGCTACATTACTTGATCGCATAATCTAAGACCTCTAGTTTTTGCCTTTCAATAGCTTTACCTACAAGGCTACAACAAGCCACCTTAGCATAATTGTTATGTTTGTCTCGAATTCTTGACCCCGCTCTGACATATTTTGGTGGCCACCTAAATGTGATTTTTTTTTTATGATGTCTGTGATGGTAGTAGAGGGGTTGGACCAATAGGCCCTTGAAGGAGTATATATATATATATGTTCTATTGTCTTGTTGTGTAAGTAAGTGAGATTTGGGCATTTTCGTGCTGGAGTTTCTTGCCGCGAGTTTGGATGTTCTTGAGATATCTCTATAGTAACCTTTTTTCCATTATAGTAAATCAACTTCTTCTTTACTCGAAGACATAGCACATCATATTGGTGTGTGAACCTCGTTAAACCACTCTATCTTGCGTGAATCTGTATTTATTTTCTTTGTATTTATTGGTGTTTATTCTAACAATAGTCGATCAGTAAATATTCTCCTTTAGACTTCAGTCTTCATATATCATCATCCTCCTAGGATGCATTCTAAAGCTTCATTTTATCATATGTAATCTCCATTAAGGGACAAGGAAAAGCTTCGATTTTCTCTCCCTTGCTCTTCTCTAATTCACATCTTCATCTTCATCTTCCTTAAATGAATTCCTCCTAACGATTACTTCATCAACTGTGGATCAGGTCTAACACCTCGATCGACAACCGAGCCTCCATGGGTGGTGCCACCCATGTGGCCACATTAGATCTTCCTCTTTACTGGTCGAATGGTTGTTGTCACAGACCCAACCTATCTCCTCGATCATTAAACTTGTGAACCCTTAAGCTTTACTTTGGGAAAAAGGCCATAGCCACTACCACGTTACAAATCAAGCAAAATTCTCTGAACATATTTCATTTTGCATTGTTATCCTCACTCAAAAGCAATTCAATCCATTTATTGCTGCCATATTAAAATAGTTTGAAAACCATATTTTACCTATGAAGAATTTTTGGAAAAAAGATAAGGGTCAACAAAAGGAGGTTATAGATTCCAAAAGCACCAATAGATGTGTCATTCAGACACTCCCTTTAGATAAACTGTGACATAATTGATGTATGTGAGATCTTACCAAAAAATAGACCGATATGTGTGAGATGTGCTACCAAGATTAGCAACATGAATACGGATCAGTTCCTCATACAAAAACCATTCTCATATGGTGCCTGATCTACACTTAAATCCACTCAATCTCTTCTTCTTACAATTGGTTTTTCACCTTGAGTGGATTCCAAGTGTGGATCAGGCAACGTATGAGAATCAGTCTCGTATGAGGACCTGATCCGGACTCTTAACAACCCAACTGTTTAACTATCATTCTTTTTTTCTTTACTGATATACTATTACAGTTGGCTTCCTTATAAAGCAGTAACCCAAATTTTTACTACCAAGGATAGTCATTAAAAATTAGCCACGTAAGTTTGTGGTCTTTGATCTACAACATTGGATTCTCGATATAATATTTAGACCAGAAAGAAATATATTTGAATTATACAGAAAAAAGTAAAAAATGAAAAAAGAAAAACCGAAGCTAAAAACTTCATTTCCCTGATCATCATCTAAAATAAATTCAATGGAAAATATTTAAGGGGATGGTCAATGTAAAGAATTTTCCCGAGATGGTTTTTGAAGAACATTAAGGTCGAGATCAAACAACAATGCCCATAGGGGACTTATCTTCTCTTTCTTTGGGACCATCATCTTGATTAATGGAACTTATCTTCTCTTTCTATAGGGCCGTCATCTGAATAATTGCATTTTGGTTCAATCAAAGCTGTAGGAAAAAAAAATCATTGAAGAAGCAAGGCATGGACAAATAGCCCACCATCGCCATCTCTAGAACTTTGGTTTCTTACCATTCCTAGGACTTGAGTACGGTTCTATGATCCTCATATCTTTCCTCTCTTGGCTTCTATAACTCATCCTGAACCCGTTGACGGTTCTGGCACAGGCACTACTGTCTTCTCTTCTCGATTCACAAAATGATTTTTTCTCTTTCACATTCATAAAGCTGTCTTCTCTTGGATTCTATGACTCATCCTGAACCCATTGATGGTTCTGGCACAGGCAATACTATCTTCTCTTCTCAATTCAGAGAATGGCTTTTCCTCTTTCACATTTAAAAAGCCGTTAGAATTAGCACTGTGAGAAAACCTTTGAGGATCCGGGTCCTTGTTAGGGAATGTTGAAATTGTATATTGGCATTCACTTTAATGAGTGTACAATGGTGCTCTTATATAGAGATTACAGTTATTGAGTTATAGACAAACTCTATGATCACATGTGGGAAACTCAAACTCTAATATTAATGGAGTAGGACTCTGTTAACATATGTGAGTAATGGACAGAAAGTCTATTATCACATGTGAGAGTCCTATTCCAATTCTGTTGTCTCATGAGGTAGTCTTGGACTGCAAGTAGTCTCTAGAGTTTGTGCTCACTGAAAATGCCTACAATGTAGGAGAGGTTGTTGAGTGTGAGTATGACTCTAGAGGTTGAGTTCGAGTGGGATGCTAACTGTCCTGATACACCCCCTCAAGGTGGGGATTTGAATGGTCGAATCCGCAGCTTGTCCCGTAGAAAGAAGAACCGTGTAGAGCTGAGAGCTTTGGCAAGGATATCAGCTATCTGGTCATGTGTTGAAATGAACTGCAGTTGAAGTTCCTTGGAGGCGACTTTATCACAAACAAAGTGGAAGTCAATTTCAACATGCTTGGTACGAGCATGAAAGACCGGATTGACCGAAAGGTAAGTGGCCCCAATATTGTCACACCAAAGAATGGGTGCAATGGGAACATGGATCCCTGATTCCTCAAAGAGAGAGCAAAGCCAAGTGAGTTCGGCACAAGCATCAGCCACTACTTTGTACTTAGACTCGGTGGAGGAGCGTGCAACTATCTTCTGCTTCTTAGAGGCCCAGGAGATCAGATTAGGATCCATATAGATGGCATAGCTTCCTGTGGATTTACGATCCGCACTATCACCAGCCCAGTCAGCATCGAAGAATGCTTGTAATTGGAGGGAACTAGATTTGGAGATGAACAACCCATGATCCTTGGTTCCTTGGAGATAGCGTAGAATCCATTTGACTAGTGTCCAATGGTCTTCGGAGGGGGCATGCATGAACTGGCAGGCACGGTTCACTGAATAAGCCACATCAGGCTTGGTGAGGGTGATGTATTGGAGAGCACCGACAATGGAGCGATACCTGGTGGGGTCTGAAAGAAAGACACCCCCTGTGGAAGATGCTGCAAAGGTGGTGGCCATGGGAGTGGTGACGGGCTTGCAGTCAGTCATGCCAGCCCTCTGGAGGAGATCAGTGATGTACTGGTGTTGAGAGAGGAGGACACCATCAGACCGATATAGGGCTTCAATACCAAGGAAAAAGCTGAGACAACCAAGATCCTTGATAGAGAATTCTGAAGCAAGCTGATGAAGGAGAGTCTGAACATGATTTGGTTGGTTCCCTGTAACCAAGATGTCATCGACGTAGACAAGGACATATGTGATAACAGAGCCCTGCATGTAGATAAATAGTGATGTGTCGGTTTGGGATGATCGAAAATTAGAGCGAGTGAGGAACTCAGTTAACCTGTGAAACCAAGCCCTATGAGCCTATAGAGGGACTTGTGGAGGCGACAGACATGATTAGGGCGCAGGGCATCTTCAAAACCCTAGGGTTGAGCCATGTAGACTTCCTTAGATAGAATACCATGCAAGAATGCATTATGAACATCAAGCTGACGAACAGCCCATCTGTTAGATATGGCCAAGGAGAGGACCGTTCGTATGGTAGTAGGTTTGATGACAGGGCTAAAGGTCTCATGATAGTCAAGACCTGGTTGCTGATGAAATCCTTTAGCAACTAAACGGGCCTTATAGCGCTCAAGGGAGCCATTTGCCTTCCGTTTGATGCGGTACACCCACTTGCAGCCAACCAGATTTATAGTTCCCTATAAGGCACAAGAGACCAAGTACCATTACGTAATAAAGCATTAAATTCATCAGACATAGCAGAACGCCAATGAGGAACCTTGTGGGCCTGGGAGAAGCATGTAGGTTCAGCCGGGTTAGGTGAGGTGATGGTAGAGAGGGTCAGGGGGTCAGCATAGAGATTGTGTAGGGTTCTGGTGCGATGGGGTGGGGTGGTAGAGGAGTCACGGTTATGGCCGATTAGGGTTAGGTGAGAAAGGAGGGAATATAGGAGAGGGTGGTTCGGGTAGGGGCAGTTCTGGGGTGGTAGGGAGAGGGATGGGTGGGTTTGGGAGGGTCGGCGGAGGGCTAGGGTGAGGTTGAGGGGTAGGTATGTTAGGTGCAATGCCCCACGGGGGAGGGGTAGTAGGAGGGGGTTGCGTTGAGGAGGATGGTGATGCAGTGTGAAATGGGAAAGTAGATTCGTCAAATCTGACATGGCGAGATATGTAGATACGATGGGTGATGAGATCCATACAACGATAACCATAATGGGAATGGCTATATCCTAAGAAAACACATGAGGCAGAACAAGGTTCAACCTTGTGATGATTGTAAGGACGGAGCCATGGATAACAAAGACATCCAAAGATTTTTAGAAAAGAGTAGTTCGGAGAATTGCCTGTAACTAACTAATGGGGGGATTTGTTACCTGTAACAGAGGAGGGCATGCGATTGATGAAACCGCGGTTTAAAGGCATAATCCCAGTAAGCCTGGGGAACAGCTGCATGGGATAGTAGGGTAATCCCAGTTTCAGCAATGTGTCTGTTACGACGTTCAACTGTTCCCTGTTGCTCATGAGTATGAGGGCAAGATAACCTGTGTTGGATGCCCAATTTGGCAAAGTAATATGGGAGAGTACGGAATTCTCCCCCCCCCCCAATCAGTTTGAATGGCCTTGATGGAGCGAGAGAACTGACGTTCCACCAAGGCCTGAAAAGTATGAAAGGCAGAATAAACATCAGACTTCAACTTTAAAGCAGTAAACCAAATATATTTAGTTTGATCATCAACAAATATAATAAAATAACGATTCCCATTTGAAGAAACTATGGGGTGGGGGCCCCATACATCACTAAAAACAAAATCCAAAGGAGAGGAACTATAAGTACTAGTTTCACGTAGTGACAATCTACTAGCTTTGCCCATTTGGCAAGCAGAACATATAGAAGGAGACTTCACGAGTTGATGACCAGGTAACATAAGACGAAGGACACGCTTATGAGGGTGCCCTAAATGATGATGCCAACGACTGAAAGATGAGGCAGAGGCCAGATTGGCATAAGGTGATGCTGGAACGGAATAGAGACCATGCTTACTGTGTCCAGTGAAGAGGGTTTGATTGGTCTTCAGATCCTTCACAGAGAAAAAGGAAGAGTGAAACTCAAAGTAAACATTATTGTCACGGCAAAATTGCTAAATAGATAACAAAGAACAAGTGAGAGTGGGAACATGTAAAACAGTAGAAAGAAAAAAGGAACGAGAGGGAGAAGAGATGGAAGCAGTGCCTATGTGAGATATAGGAAGGCCCTTACCATTACCAACCACAAGTTGGTTATTACCTGTGTATAGATCATAGGAGGAGAATTGGGTTAAGTCAAGGGTGGAATGGTGGGTGGCTCCAGTATCAGGGATCCAAGAGGTGGTGAAGGATTGTGGAGGTGTGGGGTGATGGGGTAGAGGTGCGATGGTAGGGGGTTGAGGGGTAGGGAAGTGTGTAGTATGATAGGCGTTGGGTTGAGGTGGTGGCCGATTGTAGGGATGGGGAGGGGTAGGTAGAATGGCGGCTTTGGTAGGTCCCTGTGGGCGGTAGTAGTAAGTGTCTGTCTGATGATTAGTGCGTCAACAGATTGTGCATGGATTGTGAGTGAATGCATTAGAGCAACCAAATCCACTGGCACGACCATGACCACGGCCTCGGGAAGAGCTTGTACCACGACCACCAGTGGAAGGAGGGCCACGACCTTGGTGAGTGACATGGGCTGATGCATCGATGGCAGGATCAACAATGGGAAGGCGTGACTGGAGAAGGTTCTCGTGACTCATAAGATGACCATGCATGTCGGTGTAGGAGATGGGCTCCTTTTGTGCCATCATAATGGAGGCAAGGGCTTGATATTTAGTGCGTAGGGCCCGGAAGATGTGGATGTTAAAGTCTTCTGACGGGAGGGGCTTCCCTGCAGCTGCTAGCTCATCGGAGAGATGCTTGGCTTGATGGAGAAACTGAGTAATGGTCTCATCTGGTTTGTGAACCAAATTTTGAAGGGAGACGTTGAGAGACAAAATCCTGGTTGTAGATGGAGAACTGAATGCAACATGGAGTGCATCCCAGATCTCTTTGCTAGTGGTCCATCCAACTGCTAATGAAAAGGCTTCTTCAGAGAGAGAGGCGATGAGAAGGCTCATAATAAAAGCATCTTGTTCATGCCATGCCTTGGCTTTGATAGGGTCTTGAGGGCAACGATTGTCACCGGTGACATAGTCGAAGAGGCATTGGCCAGTGAGATAGGGTACGACCTGTGTGCGCTAATAAATATAGTTCTTAGATGTGAGCTTTAGATATATCATATGATGAGCACCAGATAGGGATGTGGGAGGTGGGAATGGTTCGGCCATGGTAAAAGAGGGAGGAGTGTGTTATTGGAGATAGTGGGGTGTGGATTAAACTATAGGTGAGAGAGGGACGTTGGGCTCTTTCTTCTTCTTTTTCTTTTGCAAAGAAGTTGTAAAGAAGAGGGGGCGTAGGCTATTGGAGAGGGGAAAACGTGGGGAGGAGGAGGGTGCTCGATGGAGCTTTATGCGGCTCGTGATACCATGTTGAAATTATATATTGGCATTCACTTTAATGAGTGTACAATGGTGCTCTTATATAGAGATTACAGTTATTGAGTTATAGACAAACTCTATGATCACATGTGGGAGACTTAAACTCTAATATTAATGGGGTAGGACTCTGTTAACATATGTGAGTAATGGACAGAAAGTCTATTATCACATGTGAGAGTCCTATTCCAACTCTGCTGTCTCATGAGGTAGTCTTGGACTGCAAGTAGTCTCTAGAGTTTGTGTTCACTGAAAATGCCTACAATTTAGGAGAGGTTGTTGAGTGTGAGTATGACTCTAGAGGTTGAGTTCGAGTGGGACGCTAACTTTCCTGATAGTGATGAAGACTTAGTTCTTACTGCACTTCGAGGTCTAGGACCTGATTTTAGTGACTTTGCTACTTCTATCCACCTTCACGCCGAATCTGTCTCATTTGTTGAACTAGCCGATCTACTTCTCAGTCACGAGAGTTTCTTTCTATCCATCTCTGATGAGGCTTCTTTAACAATTACCACCGCTATTGTGGCCTCCACTACCAGTTTTGCCTCACAATGGTCGGATTCTTCTGAGCGATCCTCTTCTAGTGGCGGTGGACGTCGTTCCTTTGCTCACCACTCTTCTCGGTATCGTGGCAATGGTCGTCGCTATCGATATGGAGATCAAAACACTTCTAATTGGAAGCAATATCTAGCAAATTCAGGTCAGAATTTCCACCAACGCTCTGGTCAAGATTTTTAATCAGGTAAGCAGAATTCTATTGGATCTATGTAGGGGCCTTCATATCAAGGATCTCGTTCATCCTTTCCAGCTCAGTCAACATCTTGCTGTCAAATATGTAATCAGGCTGGGCATACTACTTTTCACAGCCCTCAAAGGTTCAATCATGCATTTCTTGGTAAAGCATGCTTCTCTAGTCAATTTCGATCTTCTTCTTCAAATTCTTGGCTTCTTGACTTTGGTTCTACTCATCATGTTATTGCAGATATGAGTAACCTAGCTCTCTGCTCCCCATTCTCTGGCCCTGAACAGATTGTGGTTGGTAATGGTCAAGGTTTGCACATTACCCACACTGGATCTGCTGGTTTATCATCTTCCAAACATCAATTTTCTCTTTCTAATGCACTGTGTGTTCCCCAAATTCACTGAAATCTCTTATCTGTTCATCGGCTTTGTGTGGATATTAATGGTTATGTTGAGTTTCACACCTCTTTATTCTTGATTAAGGATTAGAGGATGAGGTAGATCCTATACAAAGGCCAGAGTAACAATGGACTTTATGAGCTCCCTACCTCATTCAACAATTTCGGTTCATCTCCTCAATCTCATTCAACAATTTCTGCACGTGTTGGTACATGGCATAATCGGTTGGGGCATCCCTCTTCCAGAATTGTTCAAAGTATTCTTACTAAGTTTCATCTTTCGGTATCCGGTACCGCACAGTCATCCTGCAATGCTTGTCAATGCTCTAAAAGTCATCGTTTACCATTTGTTGTTTCTTCCTCTATTAGTACAACTCCTTTAGAGATTTTACACTGCGATGTCTGGGGCCCTGCCCCTGTTGTTTCCATTGATAAATTCATATATTATGTGTGTAGAAACGCAACCCTAAAACGATGCAGAAGATAATGGAAAAACAAAACAAACAATGCACACGAATTTTACGAGGTTTGACAAGGTTGCCTACGTCCCCGGTGAGATGAGATCCGGCTTCACTATCAATGGAGAATAGGGTTACAGCGCTCGTCCTCACACCTCTCAGTATTGCTTGCATTTCAGAGAGAGAAACCCTCGCAACAAATATATAGCAAAAAAACCCTAATCCGAAAAGTACACAATTGCCTGTCTAAGTGCTGCACCAGTACTCCCTGGATTAAACTGTGACAGAATACAAGACATCATACACCAACAATGTGATCATTGTTGATGACTCTAGCAAATATACTTGGATGTATCCAATTGTGTACAAATCAGATGTGCTTTCTGTTTTCCTCAAGTTTAAACTTCTTGTTGAAAATTATTTTTCATGTTCCATTAAAAGCTTACAAATTGATGGTGGAAAGGAATTCGAGAAGCTAGATCCTTTTCTGGATTCCAATGGCATTTCCCGCCGCATATCCTATCCTCATACATAGGCCCAAAATGGCGCCGCATAACGGAAGCACAGTCATATCGTCGAATCAGGCTTGCTCTCCTTTTTCACTCTCATATTCCATCTATTTACTAGTCCTACGCTTTAATTACAGCTTCTCCTTCCCCTTCCCCTATTCTCCTTCCTTGTTCTGTTCTACTTACCCTACTAGTAGTTCTACTAGGCCTCCTAATCCCTCTGATGGGCCTTCATCAAGTTCTCCTAGTGGGCATTCTCCAATCTGCCTCAGTGAGCCTCATGACAGCCCTGGGCCTCACACTGGGCCTCTTGATAGTTCTTCTTCTGCTTGACTTACACTAGTTCTGCCTGATGCTGAACCTAATGGATCTGCACATAACAGTCCGCCTGCACCTGTGGTTCCTATTGTTTCTTCTCGGTAGCCTCTACATCCTATGCTTACTAGATCTCGGACTGGGGCTTTGTGTCCTCCTCCCACACATCTTGTTGGGTAATTGGATTGAATATTGTCATTGTTGGCAACTAGAAGGTGATGTGTGGGTAAAGGTTTTAAAGTGGCTCAACTGTTAATTTAAGTGAATTGATGGGTTCAACTGAATTGGGTAATTAACATGGTGATGTAAGCCCAATCAGTATATAAATTTCTTGCTGCCCATGTGGAGCCCAAGTTATTGGTTTCAAATTACGGTTACATGTGATAATGCAAACAACAAGAATTTGACAGCCTAGCAAAAGAAAAACAGATTTTTCAATGCCATGCGTTGCCATACTATTGGTTCAGCTACTGTTAATAGAATTAAAAAGGAAAGAGGAAGTCAAGTTCTAATAGAAATCAAAGTCTCATACATGAAGAACTTGTTATCTAACTTGTACGCCAGCAACGCTTGGAGGAGAAAAAGCATCGTCATAGGTGAGGACAAATCTGGATACGTGGAAAGCATTGGTTGGTTATTTCTATTAGAATATTCAAATTATATGCTTTCAACAAGAGTCCAAGAGAACTATGTTTCTTTTTACACGTGAACAACATCTAAGAAGAGATAAAAATTAAAAGAGAAAAGGGGAGAGTCCAAGAATGTGCAGAGTTTGATTTCAAAGAGGATCGGTTGTTGCTTCCAAAAGCAATAAAAACCTGCAGAACCGTGAGACTCGATACGACAATTAATTTGGAGAGGAGTAGCAAGAAGGAAAAAAAAAAGAATTATGCTCGTTAGTTGTCGTACGTTTCTTTGTCAAACATTCAATGGAGATTTCACTATGAACAAGAATTAAAGAAGATTAGCATCTTGCTGCTATGTTGATGGTCTGAGCGTGTTCAAGTCTTCCTCTAAACATCAAGCAAGCAATCATCAATGGGGTTTACACAGGCTGAGGTAACCCGTATCTGAAATCCCTATTTTTGTATTCTAGAGTGTTTATTGTTGAGAAACTCTAGATCAATGGTGTATTGGGTTGGGATTTTATTTTATTGATTTAAAATTGTGAACCTAGCAAGTTGGGGCTTGTATAGGGTGTGGGGTTGTTGCCTTTGTTTGAGTTGCATCTCAGATTGAAGCAGGGATAAGTTCTTGGACTGTTGTAGCGGTTAAAAAGTTGAGTATTGGGGAAATACGAAACCCTATATGGGTATTCCTCCGTGGAGTAGGCACTCTGGCTGAACCACGTATATCTGGTGTTATTGTCTCGCATTTATTTTTCTACATATATTTGAAGTGCGTGTTGTGCAGAGTGGTGGGACACTGTCTGGTAGACTTAACCACATTGTGGTGTGAGGTGGACGTGTCGTTGTTTACATGATTGGTAATTACGAGATTACCCCGGCCAATCTAGAACTTGAAAATTAGAAGTTCTTGTTGAGTTGCAATTAAGGAAATTTTTGGAACCACTGATTCACCCCCTTCTCAGTGTCAACCTGGGAACATCACATCTGAATCTCACTGCTACAAAACATCCTCTTTTGGGTTCTGCCGAAAGAACTTGTTATACTCAGGCAGCCCAATTTCCCGAATGGCGTGCTGCCATGAATGAGGAATTTAATGCGCTTATTCGAAATGGAACATTGTCGTTAGCCCCTGCCTCTCCTTCTCAAAATGTGGTCGTCTGTAAGTGGGTATTTCGTATCAAACGCAAATCTGATGGCACGATTGAGCGCTATAAAATGCGACTCGTTGCAAAAGGATTCCATCAGCGGCCAGGTATTGATTTTAAGGACACCTTCAGTCCAGTAATAAAACCAACCACTATTCGCTTGGTTTTATCCATTGCTGTTACAAATGACTGGCCGTTGCTTCAATTGGATGTTCAAAATGCTTTTTTGCATGGAGATCTTTTAGAAACAGTTTTCATGATCCAACCTCCGAGTTTTATTGATCAAACGTATCCTGAACATGTTTGTCGGCTGCACAAATCGCTCTACGGCCTTAAACAAATTCCTCGCACTTGGTATAATAGACTTAGCAACTTTCTTCTGTCTCATGGTTTTGTTGCTTCGAAAACTGAGGCTGAATATCGTGCAGTGGCTTCTGCAGCAACAGAACTTCTATGGCTTCGATGTCTTTTATTTGAACTTGGAATCTTTCTTGTGACTCCGCCATTGATTTGGTGTGACAATGTGGGTGCAACCTATCTCTCCGCCAATCTCATATTCTATGCTCGCATGAAGCACATTGAAGTAGACTTTCATTTTGTACAGGACATGGTGACAAATAATTAGCTCCATGTTCGCTATCTGTCTACGGTGGATCAACTTGCTGATGTTCTAACAAAGGGATTATCTTGCCTGCGTTTTGTTTCTCGTAAGTCCAAACTCAATGTGGTTTCGGTAAGGATACAAGACCTGTATCTGGTGTTACATAGAAGTTCTGTCCAGATGTCCTTATGTTATTGGTCCGATATGTTTCATGTAATGACTATATATATGTAACTTCTGCCAGTAATAAAGAATATGAGAATATTAAACTCTTACAATGAACATCATCTGTTTTTAGACAGATCAAAAGAAAGGAAGAGAGATTTTAAACCATGTGGGACAAGCTCTGCATTATAATTCATGTAATATAAAAAGTAAGGCATTTGCAATTGGGAAAAGATATTACAAAAGAGTTAAGTAGCCGAATCACGGAGGTGAAAATAGTACGGAACCTTTTTAATGGGCCGACTCTTTCACAGAAAACATCTAATGACTAGATGGGTCTCTCTCTCTCTCTCTCTCTCTCTCTCTCTCTTAATTTTGATAGTTGCATTTTCTTTAGAAGCCTAATCGTGTTTCCATTAAAGCCTAGTGGACTACTTCTCCCTTACCCGAGAAGATAAGGGCTGTCGTATCAGGCCATGGATCCTGAAGTCTATGAGGATATAAAACATAGTGACATTATAAGTCTCAGGCGAGAATTGAGACCAACTCTAGAAGGGAACACAGCCCTTCATGTTTCTGTGAGGTTTGGTTATGGTTGATTGAAATCTGGAGTCTCTAATGCATCACTATGCTTAGTGACGTCCAGCATTTGGTTTTTGTTATAATATGTGGATCCATCTTGTGTGATAGAAGGAACCTTAGAATCATTTCACAATCCAATTTCAGACCCAATAAGAGCAAGAAAAAATTATTTAACTCTAAGAGTTCTATTTACAGTTTTAATTTCGAGGGGAAAATGATCTATAAAGTAAAAATGAATGATGTATAAAGCAAAAAAATGATTCACTTATGGATGGACTAACTCTGTTTAAGGGTGTTAATTGGTCAGTTTGATCTGGTTACGATAGAATTGAGATGGTTTTTGTTTATTTCGACGTTGGTTTTAATTTCTTATTGGTTTTTATAATTGGGTTACTATTAATTTTGGTCGATTTGGTTTTGATTTTACACGAAATCAAGGGATAATTCTGTTTTTTCTTTTTCTTTGAGTTTTTTGATCTCTTATCTGAATCCTATCTATTTTTTATCAGGTTTAATGTACTTTTTGGCTTTGATTGGTGCATTTTTTTGGTCCAATTTTCTTTCAGTTTCCACCGGTTCAATAAAACCCTAACATGAAATCAAACCAATAAAAGCTTGATTCTTTATGGGATGAACTTGTCAATTTCGATCAATACCATCGGTTTGGGCTAAACTTTGACATCCCTTGGCTTTTTCTACGCTTAGACATGTGTCATCTAATTAGCATACATGAAGAGTAATTACTCTCTACATACGTGTAGATGATCTTGACTAATATGTGCCAGATTCCATGTCATCTTAAATGACTTGAGGGGAAAATCTTTTCAAAAAAATAAATTCCACCAAAAGTGTGGATAAACCTAATACAGACCGATCTAGACCAATCCAGACTGATCCAGACCTATCCGTATTAGTATTAAATTGGTGTCATATCATTGATACGATCATGGCTTCGGATGGAATTTGGTAATTACTGCTAGAAATCCGAGAGAATAAAGATATAAGGAAAGCTTAGGAATGGATACATGAACCTAATCTTGGAATAAGAACAACTGCCTATTACAGTTTGGTGAGCTGTGGTGCGCAAAAACTAATGCTCATCAGGAGTTCTTTAGTTCGAGTCTCCCAACTGTTATCTACTTTCGCTTCTATCTAAAAAAAAAAAGCAAGCAAGCAAACTCATCTTGGAATAAAATCTCCAACTTTGAAAGATAGTTAATGACAATATCATAGTTTTGGAAGAAAAGCTGGACTGATAATGGAGGCTAATGCTTGGCTAAGCATATATATAGGCAACATCTGGAACCCATTCTTGCAATATGGACTATGGAGTGACTAAAGTTCCCTTCTTAATCGTTCTCTCCCATTGACATATATCAGATATAGTCATCTATTTCTTCTGTAGTGCGGAGGCGAGTGGTTTTGGTAAATAGTCGCTGGGGTCTGGTCACCACCACCCCTTCTCCTGAAGTTATGGAGTTAGTTTAATTACCGAGGTCTTTACAGAAAGTTGTCTCGAGTCCCTAAGTATTCTTTATACACGACCTTTCCTTGAGAGTATGACATGGGTTACTTTAACGCCGTAGCACTTGGTACTCGAACAGTAACTCAAGGAATTTTCTCTATCCCTTCTTACAAGCAAGGTCACCTTGCGTCATGTTTAGATTTGTAAACTCTTTTAAGTTGTTGCTATCCATTTTTAATGTAGATTTTCACAAATTAAGAAAGTTCAAAAAGGTCACTGTTCATGACATTTCAGGACGTAGATTCCTCAAATATATTTCACTGAGAATAGGGTGGTTGCAATTAGAGGCATCTTCAAATCCATCCATGATGTGGGTACTCGAGTATTACACTCAAGGTTTGGATGTTAAAATCCAAAGGACTATCAATCAACCAAGCCCACCTCTTTAATTCACTTATGGCGATGGATTCAATCTCAGGACCACTGCTTCTACATTTGCCTCACCACAGAGAAAAATCTAGCTAGA
Organism: Macadamia integrifolia; assembly: GCF_013358625.1. Lineage (NCBI taxonomy): Eukaryota > Viridiplantae > Streptophyta > Magnoliopsida > Proteales > Proteaceae > Macadamia > Macadamia integrifolia. Next base: position 36,764,428 of record NC_056560.1, on the reverse strand, counting down.
GAGGTGCGAACATTTTACAAAAGATGAAGATGGAGTTACAACTTGCCTTCGAAAAGAAAGCTTGGATTATGTTTAACGGAGGAAGAAGGCAGGAGAGGGCCAAAATATATATATATATATATATGTATATATATTTTGGGTTGTGTGTGTAAAGGTATGTAGAGGAGTCTGTAAGATCAAACACTAAGAAACATGAATAATAAAGAGATAATAGATCCGTACGACACAGAGATTTAATGAGGTTCACACACCAGGGTGGTGTGCTACGTCCTCGGGTGAAGAAGAAGATGATTCACTATGCAGAAGAGAAATTACACCCTAGCAGCGGCGAGGAAAATATCGCCCCGAAACCCTAGCTCTAAAAAAAACCCTAAAATACAATGACTTTCTCAACAAGCAACAATACATTATATATACTCCAAATCGCGGGTCGACCCATCGGATCGTGGTCGATCCGGTCGAACCATACCTATTGGCCCAAGCCCGGAGCCCATCACTGATCTCAGAAAATTTCCCATTCGGGTTGCCACCAAAATATGTCGGATCAGGTCAATCTTCAAAACGGGTCAAGAATTTGAGACAAACTTAACAGAGTCATTTCACGAGAGAAAAATCAAGTATAAAGCAGCATCTTTATAATATTGTATTGTTATCTACATATTTAAAGTTGAAATTTCATCAAAGATACGGGGTTGAGTCCTCTATCACATAGATCAATTTACGTACTACCATGTGCCAAGTTTTAAAATGCTAATACCTAAAGGATTAGGATTATTACAATGTGAAAACTTGCTGGATTAATAGAGCCATTTTGATCCATGATTGTACAAGGAGAACCAAAATTATTCACCTGATAGCTCACATACAAGTAAGCCTCTTTGATTATAGTATTAATCCGAAACTGATCTGATCCCACATCACACAACACTAAGATATAATCTTTCACATGTCAAAATCAATTTATTGCAAAAAAGAGGAAAAAGATATACATAGACAAGGAAAAATTTCGGTCAAGTTGAATCGGTTTAGATTATGGTCTGGTATTTTATCGGTTTTCTATTATTACTTAGTAATCGGGTTACTATTAAGTTAGGTTTGGTCCAATTTTGATTTTACACGTATAGATCAAGAAATGAAAGAAAAATTATGGGTTTTTTTTTTTTTGGGCCGGGAGGGAGTGGGGGTTCGGATACCATGGAGAATGGTTCGGTTTATCAGGTTCAATCTACTTTTCGGAATTGTTCACATTCTTCGGACTGAATTGGTTTCGGTTGCTATCGGTTCAATAAAATCCCACCATAAACCAAATCGATAAAGGTTTTGGTTCGGTTCGGTTCAGTTTAAGCCAAATGAGTCGTTTTGGTCAGCACAACTGGTTTGGGCAAAAAAAAAAAAAAGGTCGGTGGGATTTGCGCTTGAAAGAGAATTCACTCAACCTGATCAATTGTTATATTGGGATTAATTGAGTTGAACCAGGCAAACATGGCATGGCATTCTTTTTTTTTTTTTGGCTAATGATGGATTTGGCTAACGATGGGTATCTAGGTCATAATTGGGGTAGAAACATATCGGGGTTGAATGGAAACCATTCAACTTTCATTGAAAGCAGTGAAGAACACTAAACACCTTGTGTGAGTGGCCCAAGGTATGCCTAGTGGGAATCGAACTTAAGACGTACGAACTTACAGCTCGTAACAAGTTCGTTGCTCACCAACTGTACTACCCCTTTGGGTTAACCAACCATTTTCTTCACTGTAACTTTATGTGAGCAAAAACTTAGCTGGAATTGATGTATGTCCAGCCCTTGGAATTTGATGGGTTTGCAAGTTAATTCTTATTCTTTTAGTTCCAAAAAAGATCTTTGTCTTCTCTCTTTTTCTCCTCTTTGATAGGAAATCATAGAGGCTGATATTACCGTATTAGTTCCTGGTATTATATCATTGATACGCTAGTGGCTTCAAATGGAATTCACCTCTATATACCAATTGCCAGTAAAAATACTCTTTTTGAAATATTCTAAAATGTTGCCACAACCGACATGGCAATGAGCCGGTTCGTACAACTCAAACCTGACTGGTTCTTCAGTGTAACTCTTGCTTCGCTCAAGCCAGGTGGGTAAGCTCACCACAAACATAACCTGAGCCTATAAATACGCAACATTGGGAACCCATTCTTGCACTACGGAGTGACTGATGAAGGTTCTCTTCTTAGTTCTTTCTCTCCCAGTGACAATGATCAATCTTTTTCTTCTTTTGTTTAGATTTCTAAACTCTAAGTTGTTATCAATTTCTGAAGTGGATTTTCACATAGAAATTAAAGAAAGATCACTGTTCATGATATTTCAGCAGAATCTTATACTGGAGGTAATGCGTCTCTCTCTCTCTCTCTCTCTCTCTTTCTTTGTTTATTTGTTTATCTTTTGAGAGGAGGAATAACCTGCCAGACTGATGTTGGGAACACACAGACAACGCCCAAAAACAACGGCTTAGGGGCTGTGTCTAGGTGTTCCCTACGCTACACTGTTATTTTATTTATTTATTTATTTTTAAGATCTTTGTGGTTGATTTTGATATAACTTTCTAGGGTACGCATGGGATGGGTTGTTATTAGATTTTGCGAGTCACCAGGATTTGGATAAGGTGAGTTGAATCAACACACCTAGGGAATAAAAAACGGCTCTAATCTCGGAGCTAGCTTCTTTTTTATTTTTTGCAATCAACTTAAGTCATGGAACTTCCGTATTGTTACTGGAAGAGCAGTCATGTATGTGAAAGAGAGGGAGAGAAAATTGAAAGCTTAACGACAAATAATTACGTACGGAAAAATCCAGAGAGCTCCAAACATTTTACATGATCGATGCAACCAAAAGAGTGAAGATGGAAGTTTCAACTTGGCTTGGAAGATAACCTTGCATGCAAAAGAGCAAGAGAGGGTATTGTTTAGCTATGCAATGGAGAAAAAGAGACAAGAAATCTTGCATTTTTCTTGAATGAAGGGGCGGTCATTTCACATCCTTATCTGTGAGTCGTGTTGTGCTGTCTTTTAGGCTTTCTTTTATTTATTTATTTATTTTTTATTTTATTTTGTAAGATCAAGGCTTTGTTGAACCACAAAACAGGTTTAAATCACAATTACAATGAGAAGATATCCCTTGGCAACCGTTTTTATTTATTTATTTATTTATTCTTTTTGTGTAACGAATATCACAATGTGTCAAGGCCTAGTAAATGCCTTAGGCTCAAAGAATCCTTCTCCTTATAATATTTTCTCTTTCTCTATGTATTTTAAGCTGACAATACATCAACAAAATGTTGTGGAATCCTCTATCACATGCCGTGTAACAAGTCATGAAATTCTAAAACCTAAACGTTTAGGATTATTACCATGTGAAACAAGCTGATAAATTAATTGATGCCTTTGTGTGCGCTCTTATTGGCTCTCTCGCTGATGCAAGGCCTACATGACTAGGCAATAATCTCTTGCTCAAATCCATAATAACTAAATAAGCTATCCAAGTATCTATCATGGTTTGTGTGATAAGTACAATCATCTTTGATCAAGTTTCGGCCCTCAAAAGAATAGTGGAAGAGTGCCTAAAAAATACTATCACACTTTATAGACAAAATCACCGAATAGGTTTTTTTTGGTCTTTGAGGTACCAATACTTGATCCCTTGTTCTCAAAGTACAACATAAGATTTTGATCACTGAATAGGTTTTTCTCGATCCAAATCTGACTTGGAGATTAGGAAAGCGACATCATCTAAGCAACAATACTCATTACAATCCAACTAAGCTAACCCAGCTCAGCCCAACTCTCCATGGACTATTCTACTTGTATGGCCTAGTTTGCTTTGATGTAAGATTTTTCTTCACATAAATTTTAAAAGGGAAAAAGTTGGGCACGCTAGCAGATTTATCACCTATGAATTAGTAGGCATGCTAGCATCTACTAGCTGTCAGATGGTAAAGTTGCAATATAGGCCGTTGGATGAAAAATGGCAAAATATGTAATATGTCCAATGTAAATGGTATTGAAATATATAAATGAAATAGTACTATATGAAATACGGAGTGCATCGTTGTACCCTCTTTCCCTCACCTCTAGCCACTGCATTCCACCAGCGCAACATCTCCCTTCCCTCTCTTCCTCCCTCTTGCCACTCAACCCATCCCCTCTTGCCCATTGCAATCCACCAGCTCAATAACATCTCCTTCCCTCTTCCTCATCCCTCATCCCTCATCCCTCCTCCCTCCTCCCTCCTCCCTCCTCCCCCCCTCCCTCCTTGTAATGCACCTGACATTTCTTTTAAATTTATTCTTATTTATCTCTTGTATTTTATCTTGTGTTGCATTTTTATTCTATAGTGTTCATGTATTCATTATCTATAGTTATTTATATAGATCTAAGGGAGGGATATTATCTTCTAGAATCTAATTTCAGTGATATTGAGGGTGGATCAGCCTAAATCGATTTTCTTAGATATTACCCTTATCCTAGTAATAAGATCACCTATTTTAATTTGATTGGAGATAAATTGGTGAGTTTATTGGGTAAGTAGGAAAGTGATTAGGAAGGGATAAGGTCATGATTCATAGGATAGATTTAGGATAATTTTTTAAGGGTGGTGATTTGATCACCCAAACCCTTATCAATCTAATTAGGGAAACTTATAAGCTGATTAATATCCTTTCTCCAAATTTTAGGTAACCATTATCAATCAATTTATTTTATTTTATTTTATTTTTTATTTTTTTTTTAATTTGAAAAGAGGAAAGAGGAGGAGGAAGGGGCCATGATTTGGGAGAGGGAGGAAGAAAGAAAAGAGAGAAGGAAAGAGAGTAAGAGAGAAAAAAGAGGAAGGAGAGGAAGAGAAAGAAGAAAAGAGAAGGAGAAAAAGGGATACCAGCTGCAGCCTTCCTACGGCCTGCCTCCATTGGAAAAGAAAAGGAAGAGCAGGAAAAGAAGGTCTCATAACCTAAGCTGCATTCACAGTCAATTTTCACTCCTAGGAAGAAGTCGAAGACCCTTATCTAAGGGGTGAATCTGGCTACATTGTCAACCTCTGAGTAGAACAATCATATTCTTTCTACATATCAAAGAAATTCTTAGGGCTTTGCAGCCTTGTAGTTTCCATATCACATGTGATTTTTCTACTTTTTATCCCCTTTATATTTTCATGAGAATATGTTTTTGGTGTATGTATATATGATCATATTTTCTTTCAAGACCTTATGGATATATTATTGCCTGTTATACTACATAATAAGTTTTAAGGGCTGATTGGTACTCACCCTTGATCGATAGTATGCTATTTTAAATTCGATTCTAAGGAGTTGTTGAGTTCTATTCTTGATGGATTCTATATTATATAAATATTCCATGTTAGGTACTTGTTTAATGATGAATTTAGGGGCTATTAGTACTACTAATCAATCATTTCCATTTCATTCTAAATGATCCATGTTAGGTACTATTTTAGTGATGATTTTAGGGGCTATTAGTACTACTAATTAATCATTTTCATCCCATTCAAAATGATAAATGATAGGACTGCTTTAGTGATGATTTTAAGGGCTTAGCACTATGAGTTAATCAAATTAATCTATTTTTTTTCTTCTAAATATTCAATATTAGGTACTATTTCGATTAATGGTTTCAAGAGCTGTTAATGTTCCTATTTGAATCAAACATATGTCACCTTGATTTTGATTATTAGGGACTATTTAGTGTTCTATTTAGTAAATTTGTCCTATTCTAATTTATGATTTGTAGGGGCTGTTTTGATACATTCACTTAATTAAATCGATCTTATTTTGGCTTTATGACGATAGGGGCTGATTTGTTGTTCCTTGTCAAATAAAGAGATATTACCTTGATTTCATAGTTTTAGGGGTTGAATTAGGTCTCTCTACTGGATTAAATCTATCCTATCATGAACTAGTACTTTAGAGGGTGATTTAGCATTTCTTATTGTTTTGGTTTCTTCCACTATGAGTATATGAATTAGGGGTTGTTTACATAATCATGTGTACTATTGGATGTGTAAGGGCTGATTTTGTAATTTTTATTATCTTATGTGTTAGTATAATGCTATGTAAATACTCTAATACATGATGTATGTGAATGGGCTGAAATATATCTTTTAAATTTTGGATGGAAGAGGATTCTTTTATTGATTTAGTTAAATCCTCCTAGTCTCAGCCATTCATTGGCAGCTTCGACTCTCTTTTTGCAACAAAATTAGAGACTTAAGCCCCTTATTTTTTTTTAGGGTAATTTACAGCACCACCTCTTGGAGAATGCCAATATTATAGCAACACCCCCTCTCTTTCACCAAATTAGACTCAGACCCCTTGCCGTTAGTCACTGTTACAGAATATACCTTATATGTTGATGTCAGCTATTATATTTTTTTTTAAATACCAAAATGCCCTTACTAAATATGAAGTACCTAAAATACCCATCTAATAACTCCCCAACCCCAACACAAACCCCAACCCCAACCTATCTTAACCATCAACACTAATTTTCCTTCGTTTCATCAATTTGTGGTTTCTGCAGTGGACCAGCAAAACCTAGTTGTTGATCCACACAGCTCTGGCCCGTCTACTTGGTGAAGTCTGTCTATCTTATCCAAAGACTCCAGTAGGAACTCGGCCGAAGAGGGAAGCTATGGTTGTTCAGGATCCAAGCATGTGTGATATGGGTCAAGGGGTGCTGAATCTGAGGGGTATAGCTCGTCTCAGAAGGAGATTACAGACGAGGAGGCCAGGTTCATCCACATCAATGATCCTCAAAAGACGAACAATAAGTTTGAATTCGCAAGAAATTCGATCAGAACAAGCAAGTATTCTGTCCTCTTTTTCTTACCCTGAAACCTGTTTGAACAATTTCACCGTGTTGCCTGCATATATTTTCTTGTAATTGCTATCCTCAATCAGCTGACAATACTAATTGCTTTATATCCAGATTATCTAATTTAGTCTTCCCTTCGAAAACTCCCAAAATGCCTAGGCTATGTGACATGACCCAACACACTCACAGAAGCACAAGAGCATCAGTGGGCATTAAAAATCCAGATCTTACTATCAGCTTCATCATATTCGAATTCCAAGTTTGAAGGATTTTCAGCATTTGCACTGCCCACATCATAAAGCCGGTATAAATTGTTAAGAGATGTCGATATAGTCTTCCTTCCACAGCAGCTAATATAACCCCTCAAAAACTCGATCCAAGTAACTCCTCCATTATCTGCCCTAAAAAAGAGATCGACAATAGTTTGGACCAGATGGACCAACAGCCTTGGAAAGCATTCAGGTGTTGCTGAATGACCTCCAACAACATCTTCGTCGGCAACGAGACTTTCCCGGCATATACCCACGACACCAAGAACACTACCGTTCTGAGGACAACGGTGACAAGCACCGGTGAAGATCTAGACTCCTCGTCAGCATCGTTGTTGAAGTCCGATCTGAAGAAGGGAGGGATACCGTTGGCGGTACAGTAGGGCACTAAGGTGAAGGTGAAGACGGGAGGTCTAAAGATGAAGAAGTTGTTTTAGTCAAAAGGGTATAATAGACATTTCAACTCCTCACTTAACGGCGACTGACGACAGGGGGTCTGAGTTTAATTTGGTGAAAGAGAGGGGGTGTTGTTATAATATTGGCATTCTCCAAGGGGTGGTGCTGTAAATTACCCTTTTTTTTATAGTTAGGGAGGGGATGAGATAACAGCCAGGAGGTTTGAACTCGAGACCTCCTGGTGAGCATGGGATTTTTATGCACTACAGCTCACCAACTACACTATGTAGTTGTTGTTTAAGCCCCTTATTATATCTTGATCCCAAGAAACTTTCCCAAACTTTGAGGTCGAATTGCTCAAAACTAAGGACACCCTTGCAAATCTAAGAGAGGATTGATTTTGAGGGACTGAGTGATGACCTCTTTAACAAGGAAGCAGATGCAAAGATTGCTTACTTGATAGCTCAGAGAAATCATGAAAAGTTATGGGCTGAAAAGTTTCAAATAAGATGGATGAAGCAAGGAGATAGAAACTCAAAATTTTTCCATACTTATTCAAAAATCAGAAGGTCGAAGAACATTATTAGAAGACAAAATTGCAAAAGGTTCTCTTCTTTTGGATTAGTCAGCCATTGCTGATCATATGGTGCTCTTCTACGAGAACTTCCATAAAACCATCCCTCTTGAAGATCATTCTGATCTCTTACATTGTATCTCATTTGTAGTGGACGAGGTGGACATGCTCACCCTTGAAAAGATTCCTGGACCAGCGGAAATAAAGAAGGCAGTATGGGACCTTGATCTTGACAGTTCCCCTGGTCCAGATGGATATTCTAGTGCATTTTTCAGGCACTGATGGGAAGTGATCTCAGAGGATTTTCGCAGAACTATCAAATAAATTTTCAGATTAAATCAAATGCCTTTTGGGGTCAAAATTTTTTTTCTTATTATTGGTCCCAAGGTTTGTTGAGCAGAATCTTTAGATAAGTTTCGTCCCCTCTGCATGGGGAATTTCTATTGTAAGGTCTTATAAAAAATCTTGGCTATTAGGATCTCTTTTCTTCTTCCGAGGTTGATTTCTGAAGAACAGGGAGCTTTCCAAAAAGGAAAAGTGATTCAAACAAATATTAGCCTGGCTTCAGAGTTAGCCAATCTCATGCATTCTTCTACTCGTGGAGAGCAATGAGCATAAAAATTGACATCCAGAAGGCCTTTGACATAATTCCTTAGGATTTTATTTTCAAGGTTCTTAGGAAATTTGGATTTTCAAAGAGGTAGGTTTGCTGGGTCTTTCAGATCATTTCCTCCTCAAAGATTTTAGTTCTCCTTAATGGAGGGTCTGTTGGCTACTTTTTTGTTGAGAGAGGGCTTCATCAAGGTGATCCAATCTCCCCTATTTTATTTATTTTAGCTGAGGAAGTCCTATGCAGAGGCCTTAAATATCTCTCTTCTCAAAAGAAGATCAAAGCTCTTCAGGGACCTTGAGGGATAGTTGTTCCAACTCATTTGCTTTTTGCAGATGATATATTCATTTTCATAAATGTTTCCATTATGTATGTGAGAAATTTGAAAGTTTTTCTTCAAAAATATCAAGATTTCTTTAGTTAAAAGATCAATTTGGAGAAGAGCAAGCTATTCTTGGGCAATGTGAAATGATGGATAGAGGAGAGAGAAGCTCTGTAGTGGGCGAGAAATGCCTTGGGCCTGCCCAAGATCCCAACGGTGAATAGAGAAACCGTGGTTGATAACCCTTGATTACTAATTTCATGAGGCCTATTTTGCAACCCACGGTGGTGGAGGGACCTGCTATGCCTCCACCAAACCCCTCCTTCTCCACAGTGGTGGGAAGAGGGTTGCCAGAGGTGGACGATTTTCAGATCCTATCCACGCTAGATCCCTAACCAAGGTGGTTATTCCTCAGGAAGCATATGCAGAGTGACTAGAGTGGTTTCGTTTTGCCTTAATCGGTAGAGCGAACTTTAGATTCACATCAATGAATTTTATAAGAAAGGAGGCAACAACTTCATGGAACCTGAAGGGAAAGGTGGCTCTATCGTTGATGGGGAAAGGATTTATCCTTTTTTAGTTTCAGCTCGAAGCAGACATGACCATGATATGGCGTAGAAGCTCTATCAAGGTTGGAGGGCAACATGTCAAATTCCAAAAATGGAGATAGGATTTCAATATACATGAAAAACAGATTGATAAGAAAATGGTATGGATCAGATTTCCTAATCTTCTTTTAGAATACTGGCACGAAAAAATTCTCCTTACTATGGCTAAGGCAACGGGTCGTCCCATGGCCATTGACAAGCACACTCGAGCAGTTTCAATGGGAGGTTTTGCAAGGATCCAAGTCGAGATGGAAGTTGGTGCTAGCCGTGTTGATGAGATCCATGTTGAGAGAAGGGTACCAAGTTCCCAAGAGATCTTCTTGTTCAAACAACAAGTAATCTGCAAGGACAACTTGGGTCTTTGAGGTTTCTGCAAGAAGGCAGGCCATTCGATCTCTGAATGCAGAATCAAGAAATCGGTGGAGGAAAAGAAAAAGTCCAAAAAATCAGGGACTCCTGGAGCGGTGTATATAGATGAAGCCAATGAAGCCCATGCCCCTTTTGTCTACAATGGTGATGAGAGCCACCTCAGCAATGGTGGTGATGCCGTCCAGCAGGGAGAGGAGACCAGCGGCAGCCTGGTTCCGGACTCAAGAGCACCAAACAAGGAAGTAAATGGTGGAATGGAAATCTTGTGATCTCCTTCCTTATCGGGAGAGAATGAGAATTTGAATTCAAATCCACTTCCCATTCAAGGGAATGTCGAGATTCTCCTTCCTATCTCAAGCGTGAGACACCAAGATTTGGGGAGTAGCCGATCCCTTTCAACCGAACATCTTCCAGGTAATGGGCATCTAGCGCACAACAGTAATGGGAGATTATCACATGTAACAGATTTGCTGTCTAATCCTAGACCATTCCCCCAGGATAATCGTGCGGCTGAGAATATCATTTCATCTTTTTCGTGCACATCCTTGCGTGGAGGAGCAGTCGAGGTGCACTATGAGGAGATTGACGTGGCTGATAAGCTTGTTGCAGCTGCTGAATTTGAGTTGTATTATGCTCGGAGAAATGAGAAAGGGACGAACATTGTGGCGTAGGCCAGAAGTTCTGATCGTCTTGCAACCCAAAAAAAGTAATCCATGAAGATTCTCTTCTGGAATGTGAGAGGCTTAAAGAAGGCCTCAGTGCGGATGGCTCTGAGGAAAATTGTAAGAGATAAAGACTCTGATTTTCTCTGTCTGGCTGAACCGATGATTGATGTGAATAATTGCCCAACTCATTACTTTAGTAAATTGGGCTTTGAAGAAGACGTCATCTACAATACTAGAAGGGAAAAAATTCCAAATCTATGGCTGCTCTGGAAGCGAGGTATTCCTAAACCTTTGATTTTTTCCAGTTCTGATCAGCAAATTACAGTTCGAGTAGATTGGAAAGGAAAATCTATAATGATTTCGTCTATCCACACTAGCAATTTTAGAGTTATTAGAAGGGAGCTTTGGATGGAGCTTGGGGCAATGTCGGTGTTGGCTGACCCATGGGCTGTGGTTAGATATTTCAATGCCACTCTAGCATCTTTTGAAAAGAGGGGACCTGGTTCCTTTAACCTCGGCTTTGCCGTGGAATTTGATGTTATGATTGACTCACGTAAATTGATAAAACTAGTATCTTAAGGTCCAAAATTCACTTGGACCAATAATAGAAGAAGGGGCAATGTCTCTGCAGTTCTCGATAGAGGGTTCTGTAACGAGGAATGGTTGAACACCTTTTAGAATTGTTCTCAATTGGTCCTTCCAAGGGATTTTTCTGTTCACAATCCAATCCTTGTTCTCTCTGAAGCATGCCCTAGACTTCCTAATTGTCCTTTCCACTTTCATAAGTTTTAGATAGAGCATCCTGATTTTTTGAAGCAAGTTTCTGATTCATGGAGTCATAACATCTGCGGGTCGCCATCTTATAATCTTGCCTATAAGCTAAAAAGGCTGAAGCCGATCATTAAAAGCTGGGCTAGGGAAAAATTTTCAAACTTTGAGATTGAGCTAGTCAAAACGAGAGAGGCTTTGGACCAGATACAAGCTCAAATTGAGTTGTAGGGAATGGAGAACTCCCTCTTTGGGCAAGAAGTTGACGCAAAATTTGCCTATTTGGTTGCCATGAAAAATCATGAAAAATTATGGGCTGAAAAGTCAAGGATTAGATGGCTAAAGGAGGGAGATCGAAACTCCAAATTTTTTCATCTCTATGCAAAAATTAAGAGAGCCAAAAACACTATTCGAAGAGTCCAAAAATCTGATGGCTCTATAAATTCTGATAGAGACGAAATAGCTTGTTACAAGTCCAGATTCTACGAAGATTTTCATAAGGGAGTTCCTGTGACGGATCATTTGGATTTGCTCGATGCTATCCCAAGGCTTATTGATGAGGTGGATCTTCTATCCTTGGATGCGATTCCAGGTCCGAATGAGATAAAGCGTGTTGTGTGGGATCTGGACCCTGAAAATTCGCCAGGTCCAGATGGCTATCCTGGTTATTTCTTCCATTGCTATTGGAATATTATATCTGGAGATTTTGAAAGAACTGTGCTTGATTTCTTTACTTCTGGATCGATGCCACCGAGTATGAACAACAACTTATTAGTCTTAATTCCCAAAATTAACGGGGCTATGTCTCTTGATAAATTCAAGCCTCTTTGCATGGATAATTTCTTCTATAAAATAATATCAAAAATCCTTGCACCTAGATTGTCCTTCCTCCTCCCTAGACTAATCTCGGAAGAACATGGAGCTTTTCAGAAAGGGAAACTTATTCATAACAATATTACCTTGGCATCCGAGCTGGCAAATATTATGCACTCTTCTACAAGAGGTGGCAGGTTAGGAGCAAAAATTAACATTCAGAAGGCCTTCGACATAATTTCTTGGGATTTTATTCTTAAATTCCTAAAGAAATTTGGTTTTTCTGACACTTGGCGAAAATGGATTTCCCAAATCCTCTCCATTTCCAAAATTTCCATTCTGCTATATGGAGGTCTAATTGGTTACTTTGGAGTTGATCGGGGCTTCGTCAAGGTGATCCCATTTCTCCAATATTATTTATTATTGCTGAAGAAGTTCTCTGCAGAGGTCTGAAGCATCTTCTCCATGTAAAGGAAATCAAAGCCTTAAAGGGCCCTCGAGGTGTGTCTGCTCCTACTCATCTCTTCACTGATGATGTTTTTATTTTCATAAATGCATCTAGAAATTATGTCAGAAACTTGAAAAACTTTATCAGAAAGTACCAGGAGTTCTCAGGGTAGGTAGTGAACCTGGAAAAAAGCAAGCTATTCATGGGTCCGATATCTTCTTCAAGGAAGCAGGCTATTTATGGAGACTATGGGAATCCTAGCATGTAAATTCCCCACAAAGTACCTTGGCGGGGAAATTTTCAAAGGTCGAGTAAAAAACCAATAAATGATGCCTACTCTGGATAAGATCAGAGACCGTTTGTCAGGCTAGAAAGGAAAGACCCTCTCAATGGCTGGTCGGGTCCAGCTAGTTCAATTAGTTATATCAAGGATGCCAATGCATAATTTCTCGATCTATTTGTGGCCGTCTTCCATGATTGCGCAAATGGATAAGTGGATGAGAAATTTTATTTGGACAGGAGACATTAACACTTCAAAGGCTGTGATTGTCAAGTGGGATCAGGTTTGCAAGCCTATTGGTGAAGGAGGTTTGGGGATTCGTAGGATGAGAGACATAAATATTTCCTTGCTTGCTAAGCTGGCATGGAACATAAAGCATGGGGCATCAAATTCTTCAAGCTTCTTCAAGGCTCGTTTTCTGTCAAAAGGGCAGCCTAAAAAATTTCTTAGACCTTCTTCAATCTGGCCTGGCATCAGCAGAGTATGGTCTTTCATATCTAGTAGGGAGAGATGGATTATAGGGAATGGAAAAAAAATTAATCTCTGGAATGACATTTGGATGGGGGAAGCATCCATAGTGGACGTCTATGGTAGCGCCCTCTCCCTGCTCATTAGTTCTAAGACTAAGGTCTCTGAAATAATATCGAATGGAAGATGGAAAATTCCTAAAGTTCACTCTGAAGCCCTTAAGAAGGTTTTCTCTAAAGCAAAAAAGATTAGAATTTCTCAAGTTGACATAGAAGATCGTTGTTTCTAGAGTGGGATTTCCTCTAGTGTTTTTTCTTCCTTTTTCTGTTTGGAATGAAATAAGAAAGAGAAATCGAGAAATCCCAAGATCTATCTCTAGTTTGGAACAAATCTCTTCAACCTCTTCAATCAGTTTTTGGATGGCGATTGATGCATAGAAAACTTCCCACAGATGATACCATTATCCTTAAAGGCATACCCCTGGCCTCAAAGTGTTGTCTCTGCGGATTAGATGTTGAATCTTTCAACCACATCTTCTTATACTGCTCTTTCTCTATGGAAATATGGAAAATTTTTTGGAGTGTTTTGGTATAACTTGTCCTATGCCTATTGATCTTCATCAGTTATCCCGATGGTGGACTAGGAAAATAAGAACTCTTTCGGTGAAAGATGCTTGGACTATAGGGCTTGTGGTGATTTTGGACAATATTTGGAGTGAAAGAAACATCAGATACCATGATGGTACTCATCACTCTTTCGTCCAAATTTTTGAAAAAATTAAGCAGAACCTTCAAGATGCTGGGTGTGGCATTCAGGGCATCCTTTCAGTCTGAAATAGCGCTGGATGATTTACCTAGTCCAGTTTTAATCTATTGTAATTGAGGTTTTTTTTCCCCTACTGATGGCCATGCCGAAGGTGGGGACAAAAAATCTCCTTCGATGTCTTTGTATTTTCCTTCATTAATAAAATCACTTCGAGCCTTTAGCGAAAAAAAAGCTATTCCTGGGTAGGATACATACCTCTAGAAAGTAAGCCATTGCTAATACCCTAGGCATACCCATATGTAATTTCCCCACAAAATACCTCAGGGTGGATAATTTCAAAGGAAGAGTTTGTCGACAGTTTTTGCTGGTCATAATGGACAAAATCAAGAGTCGAATTATTGACTAGAAAGGTAAACTCCTGTCTATGGCAAGAAGGGTGCCGTTGGTTCAATCTGTGATCTCAGGTATGCCTTCTCACGACATGTTAGTGTATTGGTGGCCCTTGTCCATGATTACTTCATTAGAAAAATGGATGAAAATTTTCATTTGAACTGGTCACTCGGACTACTCAAAGGCTATCATTGTCAAATGGGATCAGGTTTGTAAACCAAAGGAAGAGGGAGGCCTTGGAATCCGCCAGCTAAGGGATGCCAACACTGCTCTTTTATCTAAACAAGCTTGGAATATCAAGCATGGCTCCTCAGGTCTAAGTTCTTTATTCAAAGCTAGGCATATTGGATTGAATGGCTTCTTTAAAAAATCATACACTTCTTCCTCCATTGGGCCAAGCATCAGAAGAGTTTGGAAGTTTATTTCTAGCAAAGAAAGGTGGATTGTGGGAAATGACTATATTATAAATTTTTGGAAGGACGACTAGATAGGTGACTGTTCTATTATGTAGCACCTTAACATGAGAGAAGAGGTATTCTCTGAAGCAAAGCTCAAGGTTGCCGACGTCATCTCAGATAACCAGTGGAGCCTACCTGAGGTATCCTTTAGTCTTATGAAAAACATTTTCAATATGATTGGGAATATTCCTCTTTCTTTGTCCTCTGTTAAAGACTGTTGCTTTTGGAAATGCACTCCTATTGGGATTTTCTCTAGATCTTTTACTTGGGATGAAATCTGGCAAAGAAGCCCAAAAGTCCCTTGGTTTTCGATGATTTGGGGATCAAAGCTGCAGCTAAGGCAAAAAATCTTTGTATTGAGGCTTTTGAATGACAAGTTGCCACTAATGGTGAAGTCAAGGCCAAGGGTGTCCCCCTCCCTTCCCAGTACTCTTTTTGTTTGATGGCTGAGGAAATGATGAAGCACCTTTTTTTAGATTGCAGGTTCATGAGGGAAGTATGGAACCGATTTCTTTCCTGTTTTAATTTAACCTGGCCTAATCATCCAAGTATTCTTGACTTGGCGAAGTGGTGGATTTGAAAGCGTAGAATGGTCTCTGTGAAGGAGCCATGGTTAGCTGGCTTCATTCTTATCTCGGATCAAATATGAAGGGAAAGGAACTCTAGACGTTTACATGCGAGACCAAAGAACCCTTGCATCATTTTTAATTTGGTCAAAAGAGACCTCAAGGAGTCCACCCAAATTTACAAGGTGTAGTGAACCATATTTCTGACCTCCTCATTTGTAGGAATCTTGGAATACTGGGTATTCCAAAAAAACAGCAATCCTACCTAGAAATCTTTTGGTGTACGCCACCTATTGGATGGGTAAAGCTCAATGTTGATGGGTGCTCATTGGGTAATCCTAGTAGAGCTGATGCAGGGGGCCTATTTAGGGACAGCTTTGGTCAATCCATTTAAGCTTTTGCCATTTCGTTGGGAATTCAAAATAATTACTTTGCGGAGTTTCATGGGTTGATGGAAGATCTATACAAAGCTAGATTTATAGCCCTCTAAAGGCTTTGGATTAAGTCTGACTCGGAAGTTGTGGTGATGACAGTCCACGGGAACAACATTCCTTGGTTTGTGATGCAAGAATGGATTGGCATTACTCAGTTCCTGTCCACTGTTGAGTGAAAAATCATTCATTGCTTCAGGGAATGAAATGCGATTGTAGATTCCTAGCAAAACATGTTGCCAAAAACAATTTCTCGGGAAGCATCAATTCCTTCCCCTCTCATATCAGGGATGAGATTATGCATGATGCTGTGACCAAGCCTCAGTACAGATTTTATTATTAATGATTGGTTCTTCCCTACTGATGGCAATGTCGAAGGTGGGGAATTTTTAGTCATCTCCTTTTTTGATGTATTTTATTTTTTATCCCAATTTTAAATAAAATCTTTAGCCTTTAGAAAAAAAAAAAAAAAAGGAAAATGAATTGCTTAGTTCTTTAAATTATGTGTTATTGCATGTGACAAAATGTACGCACTTAGTTATTTGCTTTATCACATATGCATTTAAATGAGGGAAATAATGAATGAGACCCATAGCATCTGACACTTGGAATTTCGGGGCCAAGGAGGGGTGTAAGTTGTATGGACCTTGGGCTCAAGTGTTGGCCACAAAACATGTGGGACATTCCATGGATTCAGCCCACAAAGCGTGTGGTGCAAGTTACACCTCCTACCCTTGAGTCACCCCCTTTTTGTTTATTGACCTATTTGGATGTTAAGATACTCATTGTCCACAGAATGTATAGGATGACGTATGTACAAGCCACAGAGCATATGGGGCATCTAAGGGGATTATGTGTAATGTTCGCATACTTGGATGTCAAGATATACATTGACCACAAAATGTGTGAGATGACATATATACAAGCCACAGAGTGAGTGGGATATCTAAGAGACCATGGCTTTTAATTGCCACTTGGTATCAAGATATGTATTGGCCACAAAGTGTGTGGGGCACCTGAGGAACAAAGTAAATTAATTAATTAAATGAATATGACTGAAAATAACTAAACCTTGTAAACTGCCATAAATGTTGCATATTTGATTTGAAGATATTATTGCATGTGTTATAATTCTATGCTGATGTTTTCAAACTTGTGGATATTGTATGCAGTTTTACTTACTGAGTTTCTCCTTAGAAACTTACCCAAATCATTCCCTAGATGGAGAGCACTTTGACATGCTGGTTAGTGACGAGAACTAAGAGATTGATGGACATGCAAAACATTTATCATTTCAGTTAATCCTGAATCATTTTATTTGCTTAAAGATTTAAATTATGGATGTAATAATTTTTTTAAGAAATTTAATTGGTTGTGGATGGTATTATTGAATTTTGATAAATTGGAGATATGTATGACTTTTAAATATTAATTTGAAGACTTCCGCTGTTATTATTCTGATGTTGTGTTTAATAAAGATTTGAAATTTTCTTCTTATTATTTATCACTCAATTGATTCACGGTTCAACCTTAAGAGACATGATCTTTGGACCGTTAACCTCCATATCTCCTTTACGGAAGGTGGGGCATTACACTCCTACCACTCAACCCACTAAATCGGTATTTACCTCCCTTACCCCCAACCCTTCCGTGACCATTGGTCTTTGTTAGAAACTTTCTCCTCCCCTCCCACAAGTTTGGATGGTTCCCTACAGAGGTCATCCTTGGTGGCACATTAATCAGGACCACCCATTCTCAAAGACAATAGCCACAACCCACCACCCCTTCTCACCCCCTCTAGTAGCACCTGACAGCCAACTCCAGCCACTCCCATTCTTGCGATCAAGTAAATGAGAGAAAAAATATATATATATATATATATATATCTAAAACCCCAAATCCTTCCTATGTAAGACCGTCATGCCCCAATTTTAATATTTTTTTTTTTCAGAAATTAAACCGTAGTTGTAATTTTGATTTGAGGTCCAATTCGTTTCTTATGGATTGACTTTGTTTCAATTCCATTTCTTTAACAGTATGTGGCGAGCTAATAAACGACATACCTCTCTCTTTCTCTCTCTCTCTATCTCTATCTCTCCCTTGTGGAATGAAAGAAAACTGTGTCCTAAACAGCCAAACCTAAAGTCATTAACATCCTTCTCTTAATGACATAATCTTTTTGGGTTATGTCCCCAATTTCATTTCTCTAAACTATATCTTTGCTAAGAGCCCTGAGTCTTTGCCTCACATAAACAAGAATCCATCGCCCCTGCATCTCCCCAACTTTGGGTTCTTTGACCTCGGTTTTTCAGCTTTGCTCCCAACTTATGAGTTTAGAAACTTTAGAGTGAAAGAGGGGGATTAGAAAATCAAAGAGGCAGGGAAGGAGGTGAGGTAGCCTGAGCACAAGAGGTGGGCGTAGGGAATGAGGGAGCTGAATAGCAAGGAAGGGGTGGGACAGAGGTTGGGTAGGGTGTAGGGAAGTGGCGGCCACTGGTGGGGCACCTGTGCACCAGGGAGAGGGAGAGGGGAAGCTGGTATCGGAGCCGGCCAAGGAGGGGGAGGGGCGTCAAAGATGGAGAGGGAGAGTGGAATCCTAGCTGTAGCTGAGTATTTCCCAAGAAAATCATACCATGGTTGAGAATTTCTCTCTTTTTTTGCGAGAAAATTATTTTATGAATAGAAAAAGAGGAAAAAAATCAAACAGCAACAGAAAGATTATAAGCACCACTAGCGATTCCTATCCTCCCACCTTCAGTATTGCCATCAGCAGGAGGACAGAAAAGACACTAATTAAATCTGAAGTGGGGTCTCCCATTTGAATCCCTGGTAAGGAGATCCAAAATGTGCGAGGGAAAGTCCATGTTTACACCCGAACTTCCGGACTTCACTGCATCTCTGGTCAAATGGTCAGTAACAGAATTCCCTTCTCTATAATTATAAAAAAATTTCCAATTAATTCTACCCAGGTATGGCTGAAGAAACGTCCATCTTTGAAGAGCAAACCACATAATCTTCCTTTGTTGAAACATAGTGACAGCTGCACTTGAATCAGATTCCACCCACAATTGCTGAATATCCATATCCTTAGCATACATCAGCCCCTCCATTAGGCCCTCTACTTCAGCTTCGAAAACACTTGTCACTCCCATGAATTTTTTACATGATCCCAAGACTCTTCGCAAATGATCACGAAAGATCCCGCCCATACCATCACGGCCAGTGTTCCCTAGAGAGCTTCCATCAAAATTTAATTTAATCCAATTAATAGGGGGCTTGCACCAAAACACCTCCAAAATGTTTTTGTGAGCAGCAACCTGGATAGCAAGCGAGCTCTACTCTCGTATTTCCTATTGTTCCTCTCCCTCCATAAATGATCCATTAGTATGGCCAAACCCATACTCCACGCCTCCTTGTAGCAGACAGTCTTCAGCTTTCTTTTCCACCACTGGGCAAGCTCAAGCAGTGACCCCTGAGCCTTCTATCTCACATTGAAACACTCGCACAATAATCCCCATATCTCCCTGGAGAAAGAGCAATGTAGAAAAATGTGGCCCATAGTCTCCTCATCAGTTTTACACAATTCACACTTAGAAGCAAGGGTGACTGATCTCTTTTTCACTGCATCATCTGTAGGCATCGTTCCATGGATCACCCTCCACGTTAAGGTTGAGATCTGGGGTAGCTGCTTTTTGCACCAGATTAAAGAAGCCCAAGGAACATTAGGCTTCTTCAGTCTAATATCCTCCCATGCTGATTTGGAGCTAAAAATCCCATCATGATTTAAGCTCCAAGCACACCTGTCATCACAATCATAATCTAGAATATTAATATTCATAACTGCATCAAGAATACCGTTCATAAAGGTTGAGTTCACCGCCGAGATCCTCCACTTGTAATCTTCAACGAACTGATTCACATTACCATCTAGGGACAGAGAATCAACACCCTCCATCACCACACCTTCCAATGCTGACGATCCCACCCTAATATCCTTCCAAAATTTAATTTTACGACCATCACCAACTATCCATCTCTCCTTATTGGAAATAAAATTTCACATTCTTCTAATGCCTAATCAGATAGAACACTTCTTGTACCTTGTCTTAGGCAACTCTTCGCTATTGAGAAATCTTGCCCTCAAGAACCGGTGACCCAAGGCATATTCATGCTTTATTCTCCAAGTTGTTTTACAGAGCATGGCCTTATTGACATCTCTCAACCTGTGCAAACCTAGACCTCCCTCCTTCTTAGGTTTACAACATTGATCCCAGTTCACCACAACTCTTTTTGGAGTGTCAATCTCCGAAAAGAATTAATAGAGTGATTTCGATCCTTGCTTGTACAAGGAGAACCAAAATTATTCACCTGATACTATCACATCCTTGTAAGCCCCATTATAGTATTAATAAGAAACTGATCTAATGCCCACATCATACAACACTAAGATATAATCTTTCATATTTAAAATTAAATTATTGCAAAAAAGAGAAAAAAAAGATTTACATAGACAAGGCAGCCTACTAAAGTTTGGGACTATAATCTCAAACACTCAAAGGGCTCCAAAACCAAGGCCATAAATCTAAACAAAACCTATGAAACTCCTAAAAAACATTTCACATAGCAAGTAACAAAATCAGCTCAATGGGACCTTACTTCTCTCAAAAACCACATAGGATGCACTTCACATTTATGAACACCGGCCTTCAACATCCGCTTTAAAATCTATAATAATATGACAAATTATTCCTTTTATTTCTGAATAGATGGACATTTCTATCCTTCCATGCTAATTTCATTGAGAATGATCCTAATGGGAAAGCACTCCACTTGGTGGAATTTTTCACTAGAACATTAATTGCGTCTGGTGGATGGCCCATGGTTCTACATTCCATTAACCATAATTGATTACTTAGAGTTTGTTACCAACAAAACCTTCAAATATATTAAAAAAAATAAAAAATAATAATAATAATAATAAAAAATAATAATAATAATAAGATATCCGGTGAAAAAGTAGAGGGAAGAAGGGACAAAAAAAGAAAGTGATATACCATATACACTCAAGGACCACTCGATGGTCCAGCGGTCGAGCATACAATATACCGAGCACATGGATCAGTCAATGCTCGGGTGGTCAGGCATACGATACACCACCCTTATGGACCAGTCAATGGTCAGGCAGCCAAGGCATCTCGAGCATCTCTTACATCCCTGACCCCTCATACTTCATGGATCAATGACCTACTTCGGAGGGAACGCTCCACTTAACCAACGTCTCAGAACGACTAACTAGGGTAAGGTTTACTTGATCACCAAGAAAGCTAACCACCATCATTTCTGGTTGAGTTAACCATTGGAAAGCCCAACCATGGTTAGGTAGGCCCTTGGGGAAGGTTAACTTGGGTTGAGTTAGGCGTTAGGATATGACGCTAGTTCAGCAACCCCAGGTTGATCTGGTTCACAAGGAAAGGGTACGTGGAGGTTCGAAAGGTGAGTTGGACCAATGAAGAAGGACCCTAATCTTCTATATAAGGAAGACCCACTCCCCAACACAAGTAACACTCTCAATCGTCTGAATACCCTGATAGAATGATTTCCCTAAAGTCTGACTTGAACATCGGAGCCTGGTCCCAGAGCCTCCTCCGGGCCAGTCAGTAATCTGTGTTGTGCAGGTCTGCATAGATCGGAACCGTGCGACAACGGAAAGATATAAAAAGATAAATTCGTTACTGATGGAATACCTCAGACCATCTGTCCAAGGGTGTCAATCTTTTAGCTCGGTCTAGTTACAGTCAGGGTGAATTGGTTTAGATTATGGTTTGGTATTTTTTGGGTTTTGTAATTACTTTGTAAGTTTGGGGGTTTTCGGATACTATGGGTCTGGTCTCTTTTTTACAAGGTTCAATCTCCTTTTCGGAACTGTTCACATTGTTCGGACTGAATTGGTTTAAGTTTCTACTGGTATAATAAAACCCAACCATAAACCAAATTGATAAAGATTTGGTTCGATTCAGTTTGAGCTGAATGAATCGTTTCGATCAGCACAACTGGTTCGGGCAGAGGCCAAAAAAAAAAAAAATGTGGGTGGGAGGGGAGATTTGCACAAGGAAGAGAAAGTCACTCAACCTGAATCAACTTGTTACTGATTGGGATAGAAATCAAGGCAACCCAGACATGGAAAACAAACCATTCTCTTCACTATAACTTTATGCGAACCATTCTCTTCACTATAACTTTATGCGAGCAGAAACTTTAGCTGGAATTGCCCATAGAATTTGATGGGTTTCCATGAGTTGAGAAACCTGACTGGAACCTAATCCCAAATAGAACTATGTGTACACACACACACAAAGTGAGAATTAGAATTAAGAAATGGACGTTACCAAAAAAATCATGGCCATTCATCTTAGATGCACATCCAACAGCTGAGAGTTGTGCCATCTAATGCACCCTTGTAGTCACTTGATTACATGCATCACCAGTGCACCAGACCTTCAAAAGAGATTATATTTCTTTGGATAGTGTTGAACCCATAAGTGCTTGACAAAATTCATCCGATCCAATGGCTAGATTTGCATGTGCGCTTTAGGGGCACGATCCAATGGCGGGTGTTTCTGCTGACGTGTCCTTTCAGGGGAAATAGCACGAGATATGCTTTAAGTTTACAAAGTTTGTTCTGAACCTGTGCCAAGTTGGATAGAAAATTTAAACTGTGACATCTTGTTGGTTAGGGTTTTGCCTTTGCATCCGGTGAGTTAGGGTATCCCTGTGAATGGAGCGGCAAGTTTGGATTGGAGATGCCCATGGGGAGGATTTGGATCCTCTATGGCGCAGCAAGGCGTCTGTCGTGCGTCTAATGTTCAAAAATGCCTTAGATTGCATATGACCGCCCTGAACTATGTTTGAGCATTTCTGACCATTAAATACTCGGTAGACACTAGATACTCTGTTGCACCACAATGAAATTCAATCCCCATGGGGAGGAATGAGCATGCAGCCTCATGGGGTGGCATCGTGCTGTGTCTTCCTGACTTGCTTCTCTTGCGGAATCCTTTTACGTACATCATGGGTCAGGTCCTAGGTCCCAACGGTGGGATGATTGTCAAAAGTTTGATAAGGATGATCAGGATGGATGGATGGATGGAGATATATTTGGGGGGTTAGTTGTGGAATAGTCTTTTAATTTTTGGTTGTTAGTTATGGTACTTCGAGATATATATGGTAATGATGGATGTTTTCATGCATGTTTTTCTTTAAACTTGAGATATCATCGTCAGATAGAGGTGGGGACCATGAATTAATGGTGTACTGTGGAGCCACTCACTTGATTGATGATGATGGGTCTTGGGTTCTTAAACGGAAGATGGAGTCTCAACTTCACAAGACTGATCAAACCTTCCTCATATCCAATCATCCTCTTCATTACAACTTTGGGTGAGCAGTGGCCTGGCTGGAATTGATGTATTTCCAGCCCTTAGGTTTTGATAGATTTCCATGAGTAGAAACCTTGTTGGAAGTTGGAACCTAATCTTGAGCAAATGTGTACAATACACACACGCACAAAGAAGTGAAAATATTTGTTGGCCAAGTAATATCTTTCATACATGTACTGGCCATGGTAATCGTAAATCTTTATTTATGAATCTGGATCAGATTTACGTACGAGAACAATCTTGTACATCCTTGGTCTGTGGATTTAGAACTATTAAATGAAGAGAGAGGGTAAATTCTAAATACACGGGATCAGGAATGTAAGAGATTGTTCTCGTACACTGATCCACTCTCTTTACGTATCTACACAAAAAAGAATAATATATATGATCATAAATGTGTTGATTCTTGGAATAAAATCTCCTGTTATGAATGACAGTTAATGGTGGCTTCATCATCTTGAAAGAAAATCTGGCCTGGTAATCTATATATACCCAACATGGGAAATCCATTCCTGCAGTATGGAGTGACTAAGGTCCTCTTCTTAGTTCTTTCCCCAGTGACAATGATCAGATACAATCATATTTTCCTTGAAATATTGTTGATGTTTAGGTCTCTAAATTCATTAAAGTTGTTATCCATTTCTAGTGAAATGGATTTTCACAAATTAAGAGAAAGTTCAGAAGGATCACTGTTCATGGCATTTCAGTAGAATCTGATATAGGAGGCCGGTAATGCATTCTCTCTCTCTGTCTCTCTCTGTCTCTCTCTCTCTCTCTCTCTCTCTCTCTCTCTCTCTCTCTCTCTCTCTCTCTCTCTCTCTCTCTCTCTCTCTCCTTCTTCTTCTTCTTCCTCCTTGTTATTGATTTTGATGCATAGTTGATTTTTCCTTGACAGGCCCAAGAATGTTTTCCATTAATCTTCAATTTGGCCTTCCCTTCTTCGTCAGCTCCGAGCAAACAATGGTTGTACATATACGCTTTCAATGCAGTCCCCAGGAGAGAAAATTGAAGAAATTACGATCGTTAGCAACTGGAGGAAGGTTTTGAGGCTTAGCCTCTGAGGACAAGTTGGAAGTTGGAAGTTGGAAAAGGGCCTAGAGAGAGGAGGATTTTGGGCGTCAGATCTGTTAGGGCTTGGCCCATCATGACTAACACACACAATCATTTGAGGATCCATCATGCTTGGTGGAGGACCTTAGAATCATTTTACAATACAATTTCAGACCAATATGGGCAAGAAAATATGATTTAGCTCTTAAGAGAAAAATGAAGTATGAAAGATATGGTGTGGACTGTGGAGTCCTATGTTATCATATAGATCAATTTATATGCTGTCATGTGGCAAATCATGAAACGCTAAAACCTAAGGGGTTAGGATTATTACCATGTAAACTTCTGTAATTATAGTATTCATCCAAAAGTGATTTAATACCCTTAATGATACAAGATTAAGATATAATTTGATTGTTTATTTGTTTTTATTTTTTATTTTTTATTTATTTTTTATTTTCTTTATGCATATATCATTTTATTGCGAATATATATATATATAGACACACACACATAGACAAAGGCAACCTACCTAGGTATGAGAGGGCTCAATAACCGAAGGCCATAAAGCCAAACATGATCTATTAGACCACAAAGGTAAGAAATCACAAGGCAACCTATAAAATCAACTCAATGGGACTTTACTTCTCTCAACTGACATTGGATGCACTCTATTTATGAATATAAAGAGATTCCTGGAGGATTTTGTGAGTGTGTATGAGGACAAGGGTCTTTCGGACCTTCCCTAAAAAGGAAGGGTGGAAAGGGTCCAAGGGTCTTTTTTGAGTGAGAGTTTCCCAACCTAGATCACTGTTAATAAAAATTTTCGTTTTAAACAAGTTCTCGTTTTTTACCGTTTAAAACACGTTTTCCATATGCTTCTTAAAGATACTTAAAAAAACAGCAAACGGCAAGCATTTCTGTTCTAAACACATTTAAAACGCGTTTAAATACGTTTCCATTTTTTGGCATTTTTAAGACTTAACTTGTTGAACATAATGTCTACTTAATTGACCATACCTTTCTCTCCCGAACTCTAATTCACTTGATTCTTTCGCCGACTTGAAGCTAACTCAATGGTCTATATTTCTCATGATATCACCTTCAACTCAATATCACTGTATGGATCCCAAAATTGAGATACAAATTGATGTATTTGTTGAAAAATGTTTCTAAAGTGATGGCTCCTAACTCAAACTGAACATACATTACTCCAAGAGTGTGTTGACTATGTTGACAACAATGAACAACATCATAGCCAAGCCACATTGCTCAATAAGACTTGGACATGTGTGGTGTATAAATTTAGAATTGGTAGTTGATGATATTTAATTATATGTCATAAAACTTATAATGAGACATGAGATATATATGCATTAGTCTTGGATACTGTAGTTATTTTGAACATTAGATGCAAGTATTCATGTAATAATTCCTTAATTTATATGAGTATAGTACCCTTTTTCTGGTCCCATTTGTTTAAAATCTACACGTTTAAAAACCATACCGTCCTTTTTCCTTTTTTCCTATTCTCTGTTTTTTTTTACCATTTATTTGACAGTATCGTTCAAAAAATTTTACTGTTTAAAACTCATACCGTCCGTTTCTATTTTTTTTTGCCATTCCCATTTTTGCTAACAAAGACCTAGATAGGGCCTAGGGAATGAAAAAAGAAAAATTGGCTACACTCCAAACTGGTCTAATCAAATGTTAGGATCCACATCAGGTTACGGTCGGATGAAGATGCTAACACTTTAGTCCATCCGGTAAAAATCAAATTTTAACCTTAGGATTTAAAATTTATCGATGGACTGAATAGTGGTGTCAATCAGTTGTTTTGGACCGATTTTGGTTTAGTTTCATTGGTTTCAGTGTGAAAATAAGTAAACCAAAACATGAATCAATAATGGTGCACCAGTTTCGATTTGGTTTTGGTTTCTTGTTGGTTTCTCTTATCAATGTGGTTTTGGTTTACCATGTAAATTTATTCAAAAATGTATATTCCTATGAATTTGAAGTTGCTATTGGTTTCTTATCAGGTTATATTGGTTTTGTTCTAGTTTTGTAAGTTTGGTTTGATGTAGTTTGATTCGGTTTCAATCTAAAACCCTCCCCAAAACATGATCTAATAAGCTCATATCAGGTGTGAGTTTGATCGATTCGGACAAGGTTTTGACACCCCCTACAAATGAAGTTCACTTTCTAAACCCAAAATTAACTGAATATTTTTGATTCAATTCAGATCAAATTTAATGACTGGTGGTGTCAGATCTAGTTGTCAATTCCAATTCTAAATCGATACCTAGCTACAACTTTTATAAAGAGAGTAGATAGGTTGGAGGGTCACTACAAGAAAAAGGGACATTTCCGACACTTTTTTAGAGACGGACATATTTTTTGTCTCCTAAATAAATCATTCGGGACAGATATAGATTCGTTGCTAAATTTTGACTATTTGGGACAAAAACTATACCGCCACAATAGTTGAGACGGATTATTTCCATTGCTATTGTGCCGTCCCTACATATCTAACCGTCTCAAAAAATGTTTCCGTCACAACTGTGATTGAATTTTATATTTATTAAAAAGGGGACGTAAATGTTTTGTGAATTGTCCATTCTCAATGTAATATAATGTGATGCGTGCTGCAGTATTAAAAACATGTAGAGATCCAATACAAAATAACACTATGATAGACTCTACATAGGCTGTTGTTTTCATCAGATGAGAAGACGGAGCCAGAGTAGATTTCATCAGATACAAGATGGATGTTTTTTGGTCTTATAAATTCGAGAATATCTTCTAGGACTGATCTTTGAATGATGGAGCCTAATGGGTTTGATGGGTTTGGTATTAAAAGCCCCCCTCACCTTAATATTCATAGCTTGTGCTTTATATGCCTCTTCTAAGGCCTGGGGAATAACCTGAAAGTTGTTTTGGAGCTTTTGCAATGAAATCCTACAATATTGACACCAGTTCTCCACCTAAGATCTCTGTCGAATCTGTCAAGATATTTTCAAAACAATTACATTAGTTCCAGACCCAAATTTTTTGGGAATATTGGCTTAATATGATTACGCTGTTTATAGATCTTACCCTAGATAATATGGAGTTGGAATAAGCAAAGCATCACTAGGGTCAGCTAAGATGAAAGTTAAGAGTTCATTAGCCGCGGTTGGCCTTGTGGTGTCAACTATTCCATCAGAATCAAATTTGGCTCTTCCACCTCTTATTTTCTCCATGAAACTTGTCATTGCGTAAATTTGAATGGAAATTAAAGGAATATTGAAATGTAGAGTTAGTCCATATGATCAGAAAAACTTAATATCTCAGAAATTATTG
The DNA here is from genome assembly GCF_013358625.1 of Macadamia integrifolia. Lineage (NCBI taxonomy): Eukaryota > Viridiplantae > Streptophyta > Magnoliopsida > Proteales > Proteaceae > Macadamia > Macadamia integrifolia. Next base: position 36,736,542 of record NC_056560.1, on the reverse strand, counting down.
AGCATGAAAATGAGGTGATTAATTAATACCTTTCTGAAAGCTTCGAGACCATGGTAATCTTGAAACAGAGCATCCTACCTAAAGCTGGAGATCCCATTAGAAGCTTATGAATGCTGCTCCAATTACTCTTCTAATAAATCAAAGGAGACTTGATTTTCTGCAAGTCCCATATGTATGAGTCTTGAAGGATTTTTAACTTCATCATAAGTTTTCCATCCTTCAAAGTATGGGAAGTCTTCTCCAATAGTCTCGGGAACTACAACTTTTGAAAGCCCAACAGAAGAATGGTCGCTCAATCTCAATAGCCATAATTAACTAGCTTTCTTAGAGGTATAGAATGTCTAAGGAATGTTGCTATTATTTCTAAGAGCACAAGACAATTTCTTCCTTGATGAAGTTCACTTTGAATAAAAGCCATTTATATATAGGAAGGCTCTTAAGATTCTCCCCAAGAAAAAGCATTAATCATTGATTCTGTAGTAGAAGCAAGACCAAACCTCACAGCTTTGCAAATTCAGTTTTTATCTCCTTGGATAGCTGGTGGTGTCTTTTGCCTTTCATTTAAAAGAGGGCTTGGATATGTATCCTGGGTGTGTATTTCTGGGGCTGGAGAGGATATGAGTTTAGTTTAGTTTGGGATAAACCACAGTTGGAAGATATGGACCGAATTGAAATTACTTTGATCGATCTCCGTTCTTGTCTAATACAATTCAATGGATTGATATGGATGAAAGGTTAGAAGGTAAAAGTCATGGTTTAAATGAAAATCAAGATATCAGATCTTAAAGAAACCCATAAAAAGTAATAATTGAGGTCTTAAAGAAACCCATAAAAAGTGACAATCGAGGTATATGATAAGACTCAAAATTGTTCTTTATCAGAGATATGAAGAGATCTTTACCTTTAGGTAGAAGTAATAATCGAGGCCTAGGTAATCAGTTTCTCCCTTTTGCTTGCTTTTCCTTCTGGTTCTTCTGGATCATTTGCCATCCCCAGCAGCAGATAAGATTATGTATCTGCAGTAGGTGATTCTTGGAATGAGTAGAGATGGTCTGAGGGTCACAATGGAGTCTTGTAAACAGTTCAATGAGGTTGGACGTGAAGACCCCTTCATGGGTATTCCTACAGCTTCTGATTGCTTCAACATTGACAATTCTACATTTCCAAATGTGAGGTTAGGCCATAAAGTGGATGAGTTAGACAACAGGTTAGGTGAAAATAACTCTATTTCTAATAGAGTCGTGCATGGAAGTATAGAAGTTGACTAATGGCAAGTGTTTTGAATGTTTGTAATGCTTTATGCCATTATAGTACTTGTTACCCCCCCCCCTCAATCTCACCGCTCTCTGAAATCTTTCTCAAATCACTAAATTGTTGCAATGAAATAAGATTGATTATGGGTTCATCTAAACATATTCGCCTAGTCCATTTACTACTTGAAGGCAAACCTATCATCTTATTCTTCTTGTAAATTGAGCATGTATTTGATATTAATTTGATTGGGTTGTTCAAGATCTAAATTTTGTCATACACAAGACTTTAACTCTAGGGTGGATTAAAATCTGAAATTTTGGCATTTTCCAGATCTAACAAGCGGAAGTGAAGGATCGATTGAAGAGGAAGGGTTTCTGAGGTCATGAATTGCCCAAGCTTTCAGGTATTTCGTGTATTATCTCTTCGTGTAGCTTTCTCTCTTAGTTTTCATTTGATCTCAATTTGATTTGCTTGTAAATTCCAATGCATCACTCTGTTTTTTAGATTTAGAGTGAGGAAGAAGTCTTTAATGTTACAATCTTCTTTAAGTAACAATGGGATCTGCAGGACAGGTTTCAAACTGTGTTACTCGATAGTTTGATCACCAATGGACTGATTTGAGGCAAGTTTTGGTTTTCTTCAGTTACCGTAGGGGGAGATTGGGGGCTGCTCGGGCAGATTTTGATTTCCTTCATTTATCTCTAAAACTTTTTTTTTTTTTTTTTTTTTAGAAGAACATATACCACCATGACTTTGGCTACACTTTCTGTTTCTAATGAATATTGTGTTTTGGTAAGATTCAGTTTAAACTATATTGACTTGAGTCATTGTTTGTATGTCTGCTGATCCCATGGAAAGCAGAAAAGGATATATGTTAGGGAGATATTGTGGAGTTAGATTAAATAGGATTTATTGACATGAACACTGGAGAGGAGATCAGCCAAGATCCGAAGGGCGGTTGGCCTCTAGATCGAGGCAGACAAGCATTGATCACTGACTTTTTGAAACTTCAGGTAAGGGAGAAGGAGGGTGAACCCTTGCCTAAGATTCCTATGAATGAATCATTCTCGGCTGAGCAGGATGTGGCTGAGGAGGGTCTACCAAAGGTTCCTACTGGAGACAAAGGGAGACGTTCTTATTGATCCGTGGTGGGGAGAGCTTTGCCGGATGTGGATAGTCTGCCAGGCCCCATTCATGCTGGTACTGATTCCAAGATAATAGTTCCTCAAGATGCCTATGAGGAACGACTCCAGGGTTTCCGATTTGCCTTGATTGGCAGAGCAAATTTCAAATTCATATCTATGGATGATATCCGCAAGGAAGCGAGTGAAACCTGGAACCTCAAAGGCGGTGTGAAGATGGCTCCGATGGGGAAGGGTTACATCCTCTTCAAGTTTGAAAAGGAAGGTGACATGGCAGCACTGTGGCGAAGGAGCCTTACAAGAGTCGCTGGACACGTACTCAGATTCCAGCGATGGAAGCCTGACTTTGATGTGCATGCGAAGAATATCACTACTAAGCTTGTATGGGTCCGATTCCCTAATTTGCCTCTTGAATATTGGCATGAGAAGATCCTTCTCACTATGGCTAAGGTTGTTGGGAGACCTATCGCGGTAGATAGATGTACTCGAGCGGCCTCCATGGGATCTTTTGCTCGGGTCCAAGTGGAGATCGAAATGGGAGCAAGCAGGCCAGAGGAGATTCAAGTTGAGAGACGACAACGAACGGGGAAAATTTTCTAGTTTAAACAAATTATTACCTATGAAGACAACATGCTAAGGTGCAGACATTGTAAGAGAATGGGTCATAATGCGCAATCTTGCCGCCATTGGAAAGCACCAGTCAGAGAGATGCAGCACCGTGAGGGATCCATATCTAGAGTGGTGTTTGGTGAAGAAGAAGGTGGAAGACGGGATGAAGGCCGCTGGCAGGGAGGCGACTCGACGGAGATCGTGAGCAATTCTGGAAGATTCTCTGCCCATCCAAGGGACGAATCTCTTTCCTTATCAAGAGCAGCTATTCTGAGGAAGTCTACACCTAATAGCATAAATGGAGATCTCGAAATCGTCCTTCCCTTGGAAGACAATACTGAGAAGGAAGGGAATATCCCAAGTGGCAATGGGATCATTCCAAATCACATATTTGAAGGAAATTCTAAGGAGCACTCGGTGGAAGATAACGGCTCTGAGGCTAGCTCACCACATGGGCAGCACATTACTCCATCTAGCGAGTTTGACCAGCAAATTGATGATCAACTTATGGTGGACAATCCATTGGGCGAAACTGAATATGGATCTGACCCAGCGGACTCTAAAAGCTCCTTGTCCGAACATGAATCACTTTCTTTCAGGGAAGAGAGAAACCAGGAAGGCATTGAGATTGAGGTTCCTAACACAGGTAGGGCCCCTGTGCCTCGTACTCTCAGGACTCGCAAGAATAGAGTAGTGAACACTAGTAGATGGGGAGGCCATGGGTAGACTCGAGCTGGCAGAGGAGGGCACGGCCAGGAATGGGAGGGCCCTGAGCATGTTGTATCAGACTTGTCTCAATCACATATTGAGGGAGGAAGAGTGATAGTCCAACACCAAGAAGTGAAAGCAATTGACAGTTTTCTTTGAGGTGTGGAAGATAACTCTATGAGACCAGTGCATGAAGGTGGAATGATGGGGCAGACTTTAATGTCTGGTCGTCTGGATGCCACAAAGAAGTGATTTGATGAAGGTCCTATTCTGGAATATTAGGGGCATCAAGAAGGCGGTCGGAAGACAGGCCTTGAGAGAGTTGATTATTCAGAAGGATCCAGACCTTCTGTGTATCGCAGAACCGATGATAGGTACATGTGACTTTCCCAGTTTGTTTTTTAATAAACTGAGATTTTACAGTGATTTTATTCATAGCAATAGAATCGATAGAATTCCAAATCTATGGATCCTATGGAGAGGAAATTTGAAGGCCCCTGTCTCTGTATCTGAGTCTGAGCAGCATGTTACAATTGCTTTGGAATGGGGTCTGAGCCATATTCAGATTTCCTTTGTTTATGCAAGCAGTTTCAGGGCGGGAAGAAGAGCATTATGGCTGGATTTGGTGGCCGATACTCCTCAAACTCCTACTCCATGGACCGTTATTGGTGACTTTAATGCCTGCCTTCAATCCCATGAGAAACGTGGCCCAGGAAATTTCAGTATGGGGTCGGCAGCGGAATTTAGAGCCATGGTTTATGCATGTCTCTTGTCTCAAGTGCCCTCGATGGGCAGGAAATTCACCTGGACAAATAATCGCCGCAGAGGTACTATCTGTGTTGTTCTAGATAGGATTTTGTAACGAAGATTGGATATCCTTTTTTCAGGACTGCTCTCAACAAGTCCTTCCTCGATTTGCCTCTGACCACTCCCCTCTGCTCGTGGTATCAAGTAGCAGCCAACACCCTCCAAATTGCCCCTTTTGATGTAATAATTTTTAGATGGACCATAAGGACTTCGACAAGGTTATAGCTGAATCCTGGGCTGAGTGGGTTCCAGGTTCCCCTATTTTATCCCTAATGTCTAAGCTCAAGCAACTCAAAGGGGCGTTAAAAGGCTGGGAAAAATTGACCTTTCCCCATTTTGAAAGGGATCTCGACGAGGCAAAGAAAAATCTCTCCCAAGTGCAAGAGGAGATTGACAGTAATGGGATGTCGGATCAACTGTTCACAATGGAGGTTGATGCTAAAACGGCTCTACTCAAGGCGTAAGATAATCATGAAAAGCTTTGGGCAAAAAAGGCAAGAATCAGATGGATAAATTATGGGGACAGAAATTCTAAGTTTTTCCAATTATCTGCTAAAATGCGAAGAAATAGAAATACTATCCGATCCCTCAAAAAATAGGATGGGTCGATTGTGAAGGGCAAAATAATTTGGGTGAATATATTGTGGAATTTTATGAGGGATTTCATAAAAATGCTCCTACTATCGACCATCTAGAGCTTTTGGATAGCATTCCGAGGGTCCTCCAACAAGTAGACATATTTCACCTGGACTCACTTCCTAGTAATGCAGAGATCATGAAGGCAGTCTGGGAGCTTGATCCTGAAAGCTCGCTTGGCCCAGACGGCTTCTCTGGAAAAATTTTCAGGAAGTGTTGGAGCACTGTGGAAAGTGATGTTTGTAACACCGTGAAAGCATTCTTCAGGACTAGTCCTATGCCTAAAGGCATTAACAACAATTTCCTGATCCTGATTCCTAAAGTGGACGGAGCCGAAACCCTGGACAAGTATGTCTACTTTTTCTGCAAAATATTTTCTAAGGTGTTGGCTATGCGCTTAGAGAGATTTCTCCCCATACTCATTTCGGAAGAACAGGAAGCTTTTCAAAAAGGGAAGCTGATCCATGATAACATTAGTGTGGCATCCGAGTTGGCGAACTTGATGTACTCTGCCACAAAAGGGGTGGCCTTGGTCTAAAAATAGACATCAGAAAGACATATGACACGATTTCTTGGTCTTTCCTCTTTAAGGTGATGGAAAAGTTTGGATTCTCAGAAAATTGGATCACATGGCTGCATCAATTATTGGCTTCAACTAAGATATCAATTCTTGTCAATGGAGGTCCACAGGGCTTCTTTGGTGTGGAGCGAGGATTGAGACAGGGAGACCCTATATCTGCCTTGCTTTTTATCATGGCAGAAGAGATTCTATCTCGAGGCCTGGTGAGATTGATCCACCAGAAAGATCTTATGCCCATTCCTGGCCCTAAAGGCGCTGTAACCTCTGGGCACATTTTATTCGCCTATGATATTTTTATCTTCTTGAATGCTTCATCCAGGTATGTGGCTAATCTAAAAAAATTTCTTATGAAATATCAGGAGTTCTCTGGTCAACACATCAGCTTCGAGAAAAGCAAGCTCTTCCTAGGAAAAATTGCTCCAACTCATAAGCAAGCCATAGCTGAGAATTTGGGGATCCCCATATGCAGTTTTCCAACTCGATACCTTGGTGTTGAGATCTTTAAGGAAAGAATAAAAAAGGAGGCATTGCTGCCTGTGTTGGATAAATTAAAGGGGCGCCTTGCAGGATGGAAAGGTAAACTTCTGTCGATGGCAGGCAGAGTGGAGTTGGTTAGATCAGTCATCTCTGGCATCCCTAATCATAATTTTGCGATCTATTGGTGGCCCTCTGCTCTTCTGGTAACCATGGAAAGATGGATGAAGAACTTCATCTGGGCAGGGGAAGTGGATACCTCGAAACCAATTACAGTGAAGTGGGAGTCTATTTGCAAACTAAAGGAAGAAAGGGGTTTAGGTATCAGAAGACTCAGAGAAACGAACACCGCAATGCTGTGTAAATTGGTGTGGAGAATAAAGCATGAGAAATCTGATGCCAATTCCTTTCTTAGAGCCAGGTTTGTGAAAAAATATGAGTCATTTAATAAAGGTTGTCGGTCATTGTCTATTGCTCTGGGCATCAACAGGGTATGGAAGATTGTGGAGGCGAACGGATGTTGGATTATTGGGAGAGGCGATCTAGCAAACTTCTGGAAAGACAAATGGTGGGGCCCTAGGTCTATTCTTGAGGAGATTCAGACTTCTGACCTCCCTCCCCTCCCCTACAATGCTAAGGTCAGCGATTTCATCAGGAATGGTGAATGGTCACTACCAGAGGTCAGCTCTAACTCACTCAAACAAATTTTCCTTATAATTAAAGAGGTGACGATTCCCAGTGTCCAATTTGAGGACTTATGTGTATGGCAGCTATCTCCTCTTGGTTCTTTTTCTACCACTTCAGTGTGGGAGGATATTAGAAGAGCATCACCGGCAATCCATTGGAACTCTTTGGTTTGGCATAAAAACCTCCCTCCAAGAATTGCTACCTTTGGGTGGCAACTAGCTCATGAAAGACTCCCAACGGACGAGCTTATCAAAAAAAAGGAATTTTACTAGCCTCTAGATGTAGCCTCTGTGAGCAGGACGAAGAAAGTATGGAGCATATTTTCCTTCATTGTTCTTTCTCCAGAGATATTTGGGAGAAGTTCACTTCTTGTTTCGCAATTCGATGGTCTGAACATGGGTCAATTGATAGCTTATTTCAGTGGTGGAAGAGAAAATCAAGATCGATCAATTTAAAAAACTCTTGGATGATAGGGCTTACCATCATTGCTACTCAAATATGGAGGGAAAGAAGTATAAGACGGTATGAAGGAAAAAAGAGGAATGGGATGTACTCATTTCAACACATTTGCCAGGATCTTGCTCTATATGTAGGGACCTCTAAGGGTGAAGTGAAATTGATTGCCGATATTATGTGCTGCAGAAAACTGGGGCTGAAGATTGATAACCCAAAGTTTGTGCCGCTGCTAGAAGTTCATTGGTGTAAGCCTCCGGATCAGTGGATCAAAATTAATGTTGATGGCAGTTCATTGGGAAACCCGGGTCGCGCAGGAGTAGGGGGCATTGTCTGTGATAGAAATGGTCAAGTATGTAAGGCTTTCAGTATTTTTTTGGGTGTTAAAAAAATATATGAAGCTGAATTTAGCGCTGTCACGGAAGCAATATTGGTTGCTATGAATATGAACGCAAGGGGCTTGTGGATCGAGTCTGACTCGGCAACTGTAGTGTTTGCCACTCAGAAGCTGCATATCCCTTTGTTTGTTTTACAAAAATGGCAGATTGCTCTCCCCATTCCTTCAGTCCATTACATGGAAGATCACCCACTACTTCCGTGAGGCGAACACAGTGGCAAATTTTTTGGCAAAGAAGGCAGCAAAATCGGGAGCCTCTGACTACTCCACATATTTTCCCAGTCATGTATTAGATGATTTAGTAAATGACGCCTTGGGTAGGCATAGTTTTCGCTTCTACTAGGCCCTCGCTTGTACTCTCTGCTGATGGCCATGCCGAATGTGGAGTTTGCAAGTGGCTGTAGTTGTTGCGAGCCTACTTGAATTTCTTTTCTTTTATTGGATGTATTTTTCCCCTTTTCCCTTCAATAAAATCATCCTTTAGCAAAAAAAAAAGAAAAGGATATATGTTGAGGTATATTTGGGAAGCAAATAGTTGATCACTATATGAAATTGGGAGAAGAAATAATCAGTAGAGTCAGGAGATTTTAATTCACACTTTTTTCTTCTTCTTCTTCTAAATCCACTTGATTAGTTACAATGAAGAATTTAAGTCAACAAAATGGGAGTTTAGAAAAACAAGTAGAAGAGCAATTAGATGACACTTTTGTTTCAGGTTAATCAGCCAATCACTACCCCTATATAAAAATGATCAGATTATAAAGAAAGTATTCCCCTACCCCACTCCCCACCTCTCCCAAAAAAAAAAAAAAAAAAACTAGGCTCCACAGTGGCCAACATTCCATCCCCTCTCCTTTTCTCATTGTCTCTACTTTCACTTTACGTAGCTGCCCTGGTGGCATTACTGATCAGCCCTCTCTCTGTTATCCTCCCACTACTTTCAATCAATACAAGCACTTTATCCATCGATCCATTTGCCCCCACCCTTTGCTGCTGCAATGGGGATTTTATGTAAATTTTCTTTTGAAGACTTTTTCGTAATATGCTACTCACCTTCTCAGTATCCCCACTTTTCAGTCCTTTGAGGATGTCTGGTGTCTGCTATGACAAGTAACCTTCAATTTCTTCTGTATTTTCTTTGATGGGGTCCAGCTTGGGGGTGATGGCAAAGGTAGTAATAGTTATGGCAATGGGTCCAAGCTTGGTGTAGAAGGTAATGGGATAAGTGAATTACGTATAGGGGCTGGTACCAGTGGAAGCCATTGTTTAGGGGTTCATATGGAAGCTCTACCACTCTTTTTTTTGTAGTAATGGTGGTTGTTCAGACATCTCAGATATGTTTTATTTCTCGGCGGGGTTGCTGAACCTAGAAAGGTATCAATTGGAGGAGAGGCTGTTGTAGTTTTGAAGTCATCTGTGAGTGGTCTGACAGGATTCATGAAATCCTTACCCATTGAACTAGTTGGTCCATTGGCAATCTTTTGGTTTTCTAACACGCGTATTGCCTGTGGAGGCTTCATACATGCAATTTGTTGCCCTTCTAATTGTTGCAACTGCTATTGCTGCTCTACTATTTTTGTGTCCACATTCTACCTTGATAGTTCTTTCTATAAGAAATTGTGATTCTAGCTCTTTCACCTATAGAAAAAATAAGCATAGGATATGATGATTACTCTGGATATCTCCCCAACAGATTAAACCAAGTTTTTTTCTACATTGATAGCTGAAAGGAAAATAGAACAGCAAACTCTTTCTTGATTTTTCATATTTTCAAGCAACATAAAGTATATTAGGGTCTTACGAAGTCAAGCTTTAATAAATAGTCAACTTCCAAATTTTTAGTATCATGGTTGATCATAAAGGTAAATAAGTGTATCAAGGAAAATTCATAAACAATGTGCAAAAGGGAGGAATGAAGTCCAGTTTTGGTAATGGAATTCAAGGTACCTATTGTTGTTAAGCAACACAACCATTATCTTCCTCGAAGAAATTTAGGATTTTGAAGTGAAGGCAGTAAGAAGCTCTTTCAGTAAACAAGCAAAGGTATAACAAATTGGAATTTTAATTATTAATATGTAGAAACAACTTCAAACAGTTGGGAAAATAACAATTCTAATTAGAATCAAACTTTAAAAATTGGGATCCTATTATTTAGAATATCTCTAATTAGCCAGCTTTTAAGAAAAATATTTCTGGTGATACATTGTCTTGTTGATTCTTATTGTTGGATCTCTTGACTTCACCTTTAGGTCTAGACCATGAACTGTCTCCTCCATTTCCGTTATTAACATTTCTTTGCTCTTTATATTTTGTATGGACTTCTGAACCTGAAAGAAGGTGATCGACGTTGAGGACAGAAACAAATGACTCAAGAAGTATTGACCAGTACGTAATCTAAGGGAGTATTGTACTGAAAATTGACATTTGTATCATATGTTTGTATATCACAAGCTCAGTACTGTCTAATTGCTTCTTGGTTGGACTAAGCTCAGTGTCTTCTTGCTTCTTCTTTGGTACTTATTAGAGTAGCTATCTTAGTGATCTGCATCAGATTATCAATGTCCTCATCTTACATTAGGGGAATTCTGATTTTTATCCTTCTCTATGACTAACATGAAATTTTTTTCTATAGACGGAAGAGTCTTATGGGGGCATATAGTACTTGGTTCATCCAATTGGGTAGGCTTACATAAGTGTTGTAGGTAGTAATTTGGAGCCAGTGTTGATGATGATGAATACGACGATGACAATATGAAGATGGTAAGTCATCCTGGTACTATTAGCAGTTTATCCTTTTGCTTTGATTGATGTGCTCATCACTTTATAGGGAAAGGTGGGGAGTGGGAAAGATGGATTGGACATATATACAAATAAATGTTTCAAATGAAAAAATGTCTTGCAAATTAGTTTAAACTTATATGTTTCTTCTCTCCTTTTATCAAGTATGAGAATCCAAGTCCATGTCTTTCTCTCTTTGCCACATGACAAATGCCTCATGTGCATTTGCACCTTTAGGTCTAGACAACGAGGCCTTAGTCATTCTCAATAATATAGGATAATTTACTTTATTTTTTTTGGGGGGGGGGCGAGGTGGAGTTTTTCCTTTAACCTAGGTTTAAAAATCCAGATGATCAGTCCTGGCAGATTCTGATCTAGATTGGCCTTGGAATTGTCATTTTCTAGGTATCCAGGGGTTTTCTTGTACAGGATAGGCTTGAGCTGGATCGGGGAGAATCTGGATTGGCCCTGGCTGAATCCGATTCTTAAAAACTCTGCATCAACTGTAATTTTGAACAAGGTATGGATTTTAAATCTCTCTCTCTCTCTCTCTCTCTCTCTATCTCGCTCTTTCTCTAATTAACTCCTTTGTTGAGTGATATATAGTTGATAGACAGTAAGTTGACAGGTACAATAGTTAGGATGAAGGAATTCTTTGGATATTGAGTACAACTTCTTATTTCATTCCATGCAAATGATTTGGTTGTCTCATTTCAACCATGTAACGGTGATGAAACTCTTTCCTTAAGCATTTCTTAGCAGTTTCCTATCATAAGCCATGTTGCTAGTTTTCACCTCTTAACTCTTTTCTTTAATACGTTGTTAATATACCTATGCTCGCTAAGAGTGGAGTTATTATTTATGTTGATAGAACTTCCTAAGAAGTAATCTAGCTTTACATGAATGGTTCAACTTAAGGAGATGCATGTCATGTTGGAGTGGTATGTTGGTTTTTTTTACTAGAAGATCAGATTATATTAAAATTGAGGAAAAAATAAAATAAAATACAAGAGCGAGAAGAGAGCCTCCACCTTCGGCAATGCCATCAGCAAAGGCTCACAACCGCTATCTCACAGAGTTTATAAATCTAAAGCGAGGTTGCCCATCAATATCAACTTGCAGCTCATTAGAAATGGAGAGGAAGCTGCAAATCATTACAAGAGATTCCCGATTTGGCTGCGTCCTTGGTGAGGAAGTCTGCTATTGGGTTAGCTTCTCGGAAGCAGCGAGAGATCTTCCACTCAATGGTGTTCAAATTTCCAAGGATATGGGACCATTCCTGAAGCTCATACCATGGGAAAAGTCTATGTTGAAAGAGAGAAACAACAGTAGAGGAATCAGACTCAATCCAAAGGCGCTTGATATTCATCTCACGAGCAAGCTTCAAACCCTTGATAATGCTCCAAATCTCCACAGAGAAGCTAGAAGAGATCCCAAGGTAAAAATTGAAACAGAGTAGTTTCCTACCCTCGTGGTTCCTGAAGATCCCTCCTCCTTCAGCTCTACTAGGATTCCCCAGAGAGCAACCGTCAACATTGAGTTTTACCTAGAATTCCACAGGTTTGCACCAATGGAAATCCAAAATGGATCTAGAAAGATGGGAAGATAGGGACAAGTTGAATCTTTTGCTAATTACCAGGTCTTCAGCAGTTTTTTGAGTAAACTTCATTTTTCTACAAATGAAACCAATCTCCCCTTTAACTGCACGGACAATCATCTCATGGCTGCACGAATGCCCCTTAAAACGTCTCTGATTTCTTTCAAACCAGATGGCGTCAATGATAGATAACAACCCAACCTCCCAGGCGTCTCTGAGAGACCAACTATTCCCCTTATTCACCACCAGGAAATCAACTCAACTAGAGAAATTGACCTCACCCAAGCCAAGATGAGAGGTCTTCATCTTAGAGATGTCAAAGTTCCCTATTCAATAATTGTAAGCTAATGTGGTTTCTTATTGATTTATTGCCTTGAAATCATTTCTCCTTTCTTTCATTCATTCTTGTTTGCTTTTCCTTTCCCCTGTTAAGACTCTACCTGCAGTGGTGTGTTCTCTACTTTTATCACCTTTTGATTCTCTCCATCTATTATCACTTTTTGGAGCTTTCCATTGGCTACTTGAATGTCGTTCGCAAATTTTTTTTTCCCCTAACATCGCCCAGATTCAGTGCCAACTACAAAGTTTTTGCTATTCTCATTTCATTTTTAATATTTTTTTTTCAATAAGGCTCATATCCAATAACTTCATAAATCACTTCAACTTCTTGTATCTTATGTTGTTAGGTTTTTTTCAAGTGGATGAAGAACCTTTGTAAGCACATAGGGCACCGCGCATAATTCTATTGTTGATCATGGTGCGGCTTTACTATCTAATTTTGAATTGAAATCTTTGATTTTGAAGACATTATGACTATCTTTTTTGTTTTTTTTTACAATTTGTCACTAACCCATTTCCGTCTGAACTTTCATATGGAACAGTTGCTTTGAATATTTAAATTTAAAATCATACTGTTGAATCCACCTCTTCCATTTACTTAATACTTAATATACCTTGGGTTTCTGTTAACATTTTGTCAAGTAGACTTTCTAGCAACTAGTGCTAAGCTTGATAAGTTTGAATCATTTTGTTTTCAGTAGGTCCTTTTGAAAGGCAAAGTCGTGAAGAACTAAAGAAGGTTAAACATGTAGTTCATCTTGTTGTACTATTTCAAGAATACTTATTTTAAATGCTAACATAACTTTTGTCTTTGTTGTAGTCCATAATGGAGCTTATAGTTTTGGTTTCAAACCAATTACACATCAGGTGATTTGATGGTCTGCAAACAGCATTCTGTTCATCCTTCACTATAAATAACCATGACAAAAATATCAGCTAATTATTTGTGGAAATGTTCCAATTTGCAGCGAAGGTAAGAGCAACGAACCAATAAGAAAGTTTGGAGGAAAGAGGTTGTTGGTAAGGGGAGCTTTGATGATGGATTGGGCATACAACCATTTGGATTGTATGTTTAGAATAATTTCTCTGAAAAATTAGTTTTATTTGATGATTATGTAAATATTAAATTTGTATGGAATTGTTTTATGTTAATAATTTTAGATGATATAATTAATCACTATTGTCTGGTTAGATCTAATAATATGTAACAACAGAGTCATTATATTATGCATGCTAGTAAAATGAATTTTTTTTTTTCCTATATTACCTTTAGGGACGGATTTTTTCCATCTCTAAAAGCATAAAAGTTTTTCTTATTTGCAGCGGAAATTATATGTTTCTATAAGGTGGACATTATTCAAGACAGAAATTTTTTGTCTCAAATGATAAAGTATTTAAAAAATGACTTTATTAATTGAGACGGAAGTAATCTATCTCTAAAAGGAGGAAACTAGTAAAGACAGTAACAATCTGTCTCAAATGATAAAAACCCTTTTTTATTTAGGATGGCAGTTATTTGTCTTCATTTATAGAGACAGAAATATATTGTCGCTAAGTTACCAACCAACACAATATTTGGGATAGATTTTTCCATCACTTTAATTGCTATTTGCAATGGTTAGTTCCCATACCGAAATTTGTCGTAATTGACCCCTTAGAGATGGAAAAAATTTCCGTCTCATAAATTATGCGGTGGCCGTTGTAACGACAATTGTGTGACGGAAATTTATACTGTCTCTAATAGGTATTAGTGACAATATTTTTCGTATTTGGGATAGATAATTTCGGTCCCGAAAACCCTTTTTTCTTATAGTATATAGTCTTAGTTTCTAGTTGGAACTAGCATTATATAATAGCTTCAATAATATCTCCCAATATCCCTACGGTTAAATGGAAGATTTATTTTGTTAGGGAGGCACCAAATTGTGGCCTTGGAGCTCAATACCGCTACTGTTAGATGTCCATAATATTCTGTTTAACATCAGTTTTTGCCTCGGGTCTAACATTGCTATGGTCCTCTTTATGTAGAATTTAGCCACCAAGGGCTATGAAAAATAGGTTTTACATTAGCAATGCTAACCAGATATTGATATTATATCTTATTTTTCTTAATTAATGAAGTTTTCTGATTCATAATAAAAATAACCAAAAAAAAAAAGTAGCTCGCAATATGCAAGTATACTTCATATATATTTGGATTCTCTCAAAATGTAAGAAGGTCATCTATTTATAGCATTGAGTCCTTAATTTCGTCCAATGTAAGAACCCTTTGTTTCCATTCATAGGGATTTCATTGATAAAAAAGGAGGAGTCAATCTAAGCTACATATGGAAGGAATTAATTTCCGTTAGTTAAAGGAAAGAAATGAGTTTTTCCCTAGGGTTCTAGACTCTTCTAGGATGTTTCTAAGGTATAAGCCTTGGTCGATAAAGAAGAGACAGGATGAAAATCTCCTACCAGATTTGATAAATCCCAATAAAATCGCAGAGACCGAAATGTAATAGGGTCTGAGGCCGACGTTAATATCAATCCATATCGACATAGTATTGGCATCGATCTCATCTTGATACCGATATTTTAAACGATGACTAAGGATCCATTACCATTGATGAAGGAATGGCCCAGACCAGAGTTCAAAGCTGGGGATTGGTGGTTACTATGAAAAAAAAAAAATTGTTACCAATTGGGGTGTTAAGCCATCCCAACCCAGAAGTGAAAAGCCAACCATCCTTTTCACTATTTCTTTAGCTTAGCAGAAAACTGGCTTGAATTGATGTATTTTATCCTTCAAGATTTGATGGATTTCCAAGAGGAGATATCTGGCAGTGAGAATTAAAATTAGGAAATGGAAGATTAGGTAAGAAGTGAAAATTTTAGTTGGACAACTAATATCAGCAATGCTCTACCTATATTGATGGTCATATATGTGTTAATTCTTATTTTTAGCAACCAAAAAGGAAAATAGAAGAAAAAGACATTTTTTCCTTCTCTTTTCCCTGTTTGATAAAATGCAATATAGGTTGATCCCATTGATAGAAACCTGGAATTCTCATAATATGGCAATGAGCTGGTTTGTACAACTCAAACCTGACTGGCTTTTCACTGTAACTCTTTACTTTGAATGGGCTTTGCTTATGCTGAATTCTGAATCTAAATCAGAAAGAAATAGCTAATTACTGCTAGCAATCTGAAGGAATAAAGGTCCACAGCTTTGGAATGGATATATACTAATCTTGGAATAAAATCTCCTGTTATGAATGAAAGTTAATGGCATCATCATCATCATCATCATCATCATCTTCGAAGAAATCGGGCCTGATAATGCAGGATGATGATGGGTCTGAGCCTATATATATGGGCAACATCGGGAACCCATTCTTGCAGTATTGAGTGACTGATGAAGGCTCCTTGTTAGATCTTTGACTGATGAAGGCTCCTTGTTAGATCTTTCTCCTAGTGACAATGGTCAGACACAATCTTTTTCTTCTAAACTCTTCTAAGTTGTTATCCATTTTTATGGATTTCACAATGAGAGTTCAGAAAGATCACTGTTCATGGCATTTCAGAAGAATCTCATACTACAGATAATGCACTCACTTTTTTTTTTCGCTAAAAGATCATAAAAGATTTATTAAAGAAAAAATGTGTGATGGAAGTCCGAGGTGGCAGCACGACCGGATGAAGGCCGAGGTGGCAGCACGACATGATGGAAGTCGAGGTGATAGCACGGCCTAATGGAGGCCGAGGTAGCAGCACGGCTTGATGGAGGCCGAAGTGACAGCACAGCCTGATGAAGGCCGAGGTGGCAGCACGGCACGATGGAGGCCGAGGTGGCAGCGCGGCATGATGGAGGCCGAGGTGGTAGGTCAGTCCTGTTCAGGTTTGCATACATGCTTCAGCCGTGCTAAGGAAGGGGACATATTTTGCCTCATCAGTACCCAAAAAGGAAAAGAAAAGAAAAAGACATTTTTTCCTTCTCTTTTCCCTGTTTGATAAAATGCCATATAGGTTGATCCCATTGATAGAAACCTGGAATTCTCATAACATGACAATGAGCTGGTTTGTACAACTCAAACCTGACAGGCTCTTCACTGCAACTCTTTACTTTGAATGGGCTTTGCTTATGCCAAATTCTGAATCTAAATCATAAAGAAATAGCTAATTACTGCTAGCAATCTGAAGGAATAAAGGTAGACAGCTTTGGAATGGATATATACTAATCTTGGAATAAAATCTCCTGTTATGAATGAAAGTTAATGGCATCTTTTTCGAAGAAATCGGGCCTGATAATGCAGGATGATGGTGGGTCTGAGCCTATATATATGGGCAACATGGGGAACCCATTCTTGCAGTATGGAGTGACTGATGAAGGCTCCTTGTTAGATCTTTCTCCTAGTGACAATGATCAGACACAATCTTTTTCTTCTAAACTCTTCTAAGTTATCCATTTTTTCTAATATGGATTTCACAAAGAGAGTTCAGAAAGATCACTGTTCATGTCATTTTAGAAGACTCTCATACTAGAGATAATGCACCCACTTTTTTTTTCGCTAAAAGATCATAAAAGATTTATTAAAGAAAAAATGTGTGTTATGCATCCTGATATGCATGCTAAAGGTTTTGTATGAGTAAAGCATCAAACAACCAGGCATACAATTCTTTCCGGTCCGAATAAAGGTGGTCTCTACACCCTTTTAGTTCTATCCATCTCTTCTCATTCTGCCAGTATTGCTGCACGTACCACATGCGATAGGTGGCATCAACGCCTTGATCATCCCCATGAGCGTGTCCTTCACTAGATTATTTGCACCCATAGTTTACCTTGTTTTTCCAATAAAATTAGTTTCAATTGTACAACGTGTCATCATGGCGAAGCCAGTAAGAGTAGCTTAGCTGAAACTTCTTTTCGTAGTTCATCCCTTTAAGTATTCTTTTTAGCAATATGTATATGGGGTCCCTCCCAGTTTACTTCAGTTAATGGATTTCGATACCATTTTATTTTTTGGATGATTATTCCAAGTATATATGGTATTACCCTCTTGTCTACAAGTATTAGGTTTTTATTTTACAAAGTTTCAAACCCTTGTTGAATGCCACTTCACCAAGAAAATCAAATCCCCATCCAAACTGAAGCAATGAATTCTGAACCCTTCCCCGATTTTTTGAAAAATAATTGTCTTGCTAGCCCACATACCCATAAGCAATAAGGCTTTGTTGAACGTCATCATCATCACATTATTGAAACTGGGCTTATCATTCGTGGGCAACGCCTCCTTAAAAAAGGGGGCATTCCACTGGACAAAGGGCAAGGAGGAAAGTGAGTGGATCCACTAATTGGTCCCACAATTATGTGCCACAGAGACTGCGGTCTATCTCATTAACTGAACGCTTTCCTGTGTTACTAGTGATGTCTCCCCGTTTGAGCTGGTTTATAATCGTCCACCAAACTACTCTTTTCTCCAAACGTTTGGTTGTCTTTGTTTCGCTTCTATGCCGCTATAATTGTTACAAGATGGATTATCATTCTTCTCCTTGTGTCTTCTTAGTGTATATAGCACATTGCATGTTGGATATCGTTGAATGAACATAGCATCTGATCACATAAAAATTGTACGCCATGTTCGGTTTGACGAATCTTCTTTTCCTTTCCATTCTTCACATCCTTCCATTTTGGGTCCACCACTTGCGTCCCACCACCTACTCTGTGGGCTTTCATGGTATTAGAGTTTCAAAACTCTAATAACATGGTGATCAAATGGTGGAAGTTTTTTTGTAAGCTAAGAATTCGTCCTAAATTCAAGGTCTTTTTATGGAAGGTTATGTTAGATGGTATTAAGGGTAAACCTAAAATGGACGAGTGGGGAGTGTTGGATGATACCGTGGGTTTTGCAAAAGAGAGACTATATGTCATGTTTTATTTGCATGTGACTTTGCTAAACGAGTTTGTGTTGGGAGATATTGGCCCTCGGAACAGAAATTTTGGTGGGTTATGCTCTATTACAGCTTTGTGGGTTGATCCTACATGATAATATTTGCCTTGTTACTTTTGATTAACAATATTGGTTCTAACTATTTTTGTTTCTTCTACTTACAATTCGTTTTTAGTGTTGTAGCAATTACAACTTGCTTCCTATGTGTAAATAGAGGAGAAGAAGAGAGAGAGAGAGAGCTACGATTGTGGAATCTTGGGAGTATCAATCGATTAGATTGGGACTGCCTTCTTTCATTCATTGAATAGATTAGCTGCTACAAATCCTACTAGGAATAGAATTTAACAAAATAGAACAAAATAGGAAACTAATACTAATTGTTAACTCCTAATTGTAGGCAACACTAATGGGACTAAAAAAACTCAAGGGAGGAGTCTACGACTTGTGGTAGACTCCTCCTTTCTTGCCAGACTTCTAACACTATGAAATTGTTAAAACAATAAGAGAGAGAGAGAGAGAGAGAGAGAGAGAGAGTGAAGGACAATCGTCATACAAGGAAAAAGGATAATAGTGAATTAGTGATATTAATTACATTTGGGATTCTTATCCCTTTGCCAATCACCAACATTACCGTTGGGCTGAATGTGAGCTGGTGAGAGAGTTGCCATGTTTGCCGCTGGGCTAAACATGAACTAGTGATGAGAGAGTTTCCATGTTTGCAAGGATAGAATCTTTAATCTTTATCCATTTAGAATCAGAAATATCACGGTTGAGTTGGAAATGAGCTGGTGATGAGGAGGTGACCATATTTACTAAACCCTAAGAGCTATATAAGAGGGCCCGAGAGGAAGGTAGAAGGTAAGCATCAAAACCCACACCATTACTCCTATAAAGAACTGTGCGGCCGATCTCTAACTTGGGCATCGGAGGACTAATCCCGGACAAAGCTCCGGGCTTCTGCCTTCTGTGCTTGTGTAGGATCAGCTCATACGGATTTTTGGCAATAACAGATTGGCGCCATCCGTGGGAAATGATAGTAATGGTGGGGAGAACCTACAATCGTAAGAAGACGAGAGTAGCATCGAACATGAACACAGGGGAGGAGGAACCTTCAGAAGGGCACCCTCCCTCGACGAAAATTGGACGAGAAAGGGGGAACGATGATCGGGAAGGTTCCGTGAGGTACCAGCGTTCGACCGGGTATTCAATGCGCGGAGATAGTAATCCTCCGCCCCTTCCTGGAGCGTAGGAATATGTGACAAGGGAGCAGTTTGAAGCCCTCCAGGACAAATATGACCAAATGGCCAAGGCAATGAAGGAGGTCTCCAAAGCTCTCTCAGAAGATCGACGGAGCACCACAAGGTCCCCATATCTAGCCCGAGAGAGCTCGAGACGAGGACCTGAGCAGTACAGGATCAATAAGGTCCGGTCATAATCCTCGAAACCGAGCAATGAGAGAAAGTCCCGCACCTAGGGGAAGGATGCGGCATGCCACCGAAGACCGACATGGGGAACCACGCCAAGGAGACGAACAGAGACACGAGGACTCGAGGTTAAAGCAGATGATCCTGGACCTGAAAGATGAGATGAAGAAGGTGGCAAAAAATCAGATGGGAGCTCGCGAGCCAGACCTCACTAATGACACGGCTCTAGCTGCTGAGGTCATGAGGGACCCACTTCCGATCGGCTTTCGCCTGCCAAAGTATGACAGTTACAACGGGTCTGGGGACCCCGTCGATCATCTGGACGGCTTCAAGGTCGCTATGCAGTTCCATCAAGTCTCGAAAAACATTATGTGTCGTGCCCTACCATTGACGTTCAGAGGAGCGGCAAGGCTATGGTACAACTGTCTACCGATGAAGTCGATCCATAGCTTCAGTGATCTAAGTTACTTCTTCGTGAAGGGATTCTCCAGTAGCCAACCCTTTCAGAAGACTACGTTGAACTTGACCAACGTCAAGCAACATGAAGGAGAATCACTGCGAAACTACATGAAGCGCTTCCAACAAGAGAAGGTCACAATCAGAGGTCTGGACTCGAAAGAGGAGTTCACAGCCCTGCTGGGAGGCGTCAAGGATAAGGAGCTGAAAAGGTCTTTGGCGAAGCATACACCGAGGAACCTTGCCGAGTTGAGAGCTCGGTACGATAAGTACATCCAGATGGAAGAAACCCTTCAAGCCGATGGAGCAGAATCAAGCCTTGTACAAGAGTAGCAAGCACACTCACATCTTGTAATTTTTGCTTCTATGAACTTTCAAGTTGTAATTCCTCATCCTAAACTCTGGAGGATCTTATTCATGAAAAATACGAAAGCTGGTTTACGGCAATTGAGAGGAGCTCTCCTGTTTGGTGACCTTAACTCTGCCAAATGAGTATAGACGAAGGTCCTTACCTCGGTCAGGGGCTCAAGCAAGGCTGAGTCGAACTGACCGAAGGTCCTTACCTCAGTCAGGGTCTCGGACAAGGCCGAGCCGAACTGACTGAGGATCCTACCTCGAACGGTGCTCAGGCAAGGCCGAGCCGAACTGACCGAAGGTCCTTGCCTCGGTTGGGAGTTTAGGCCAAGGCCGAACGGACCTGACCGAAGGTCCTTGCCTCGGTTGGGAGTTCTGGGTAAGGCCGAATGGACCTGATCGAAGGTCCTTGTCTCGGTTAGGAGTTCAGGCCAAGGCCGAACGGACTTGACCGAAGGTCCTTACCTTGGTTGGGAGTTCAAGCCAAGGCCGAAGGGACCTAATCGAAGGTCCTTACCTCGGTTTGGAGTTCAAGCCAAGGCCAACGGACCTGACCGAAGGTCCTTGCCTTGGTTGGGAGTTCAGGCCAAGGCCCAGTGGACCTGATCGAAGGTCCTTACCTCGGTTGGGAGTTCAGGCCAAGGCCGAACGGACCTGATCAAAGGTCCTTACCTCGATCGGGGTCTCGAACAAGGCCAAGCCGAACTGACCGAAGGTCCTAGCTCGGACGGGGCTTGGGCAAGCCCGAGTCGAACTGACCGAAGGTCCTTGCCTCGGTTGGGAGTTCAGGTCAAGGCCGAACAGACCTGACCGAAGGTCCTTACCTCAGTCGGGGGCTCAGGCCAATGCCGACTGGAGCTAACCGAAGGTCCTCACCTCGGTCGGGGGCTCGGGTAAGGCCAAACCGAACTGATTGAAGGTCCTTACCTTGATCGAGGTCTCGGACAAGGCCAAGCCGAACTGACCGAAGATCCTACCTCGGACGGTGCTCAGGCAAGGCCGAGCCGAACTGACCGAAGGTCCTTGCCTCGGTTGGGAGTTCAGGCCAAGGCCGAACGGACCTGACTGAAGGTCCTTACCTTGGTTGGAAGTTCAAGGAAGGCTGAACGGACCTTACCGAAGGTCCTTACCTCGGTCGGGGGCTCAGGCAAGGCCGAGCTGAACTGGCCGAAGGTCCTTACCTCGGTCGGGGTCTCGGACAAGGTCGAGCCGAACTGACCGAAGATCCTACCTCGGACGGTGCTCAGGAAAGGTCGAGCCGAACTGACCGGAGGTCCTTACCTCGGTCGGGGTCTCGGACAAGGTCGAGCCGAACTGACCGAAGATCCTACCTCGGACGGTGCTCAGGCAAGGTCGAGCCGAACTGACCGGAGGTCCTTGCCTCGGTTGGGAGTTCTGGGTAGGGCTGAGCGGACCTGACCGAAGGTCCTTACCTTGGTTGGGAGTTCAGGCCAAGGCCGAACGGACTTGACCGAAGGTCCTTACCTCGGTTGGGAGTTCAGGCCAAGGCCAACGGACCTAACCGAAGGTCCTTGCCTCGGTTGGGAGTTCAGGCCAAGGCCAAACGGACCTGACCGAAGGTGTCACACCCCGTTCACACAGAACCGGGCCAGTGACCGGGTTAACACCAGTTAACCCAAACCTGCCAGGATCATCTGATACAGTATCCCACCACAGCACACATACAACTAAGAAAGTGTTCAACAGTTTAGCGGAAGACTTAGTTTACCTGTAAATATTCCCATTATACTTGATACCCAAATTGTAATTACATAGTTAAGTACATGTGGGCCCGCAGGCATGATATTTACACAAAAAGAATACAATTTACATATCAAGTACACAAAAGGAATCATAAAAAATCAGAGAGTCAGCTCAGCTCGGTATTAGAAGTAGAGCTCAGCTCAGTATCAAAAGGTAGAGCTCAGCTCGGTATCAGGGGTAGAGCTCAGCTCAGTATCAAAAGGTAGAGCTCAACTCGGTATCAGAAGGTAGAGCTCAGCTCGGTATCAAAAGGTAGAGCTCAGCTTGGTATCAGAACTGCGATCCCGCAGCATAGCCCTCGCACGAGCAATCCGTGCCGTGCTCTAATTCTTCAGGGATCCACCAATCCTCTTCACGGAACTCAACTGTGGGACCCGACCCGTGCTCTTCAGATGGATGACCTGCAAAGAGGTGCACACGTGGGAGGAGCTCACTAACTTAGTAAGTGGAAAGAAGGACCACACAGCAGTTCACACAACAAATCACAACCATATGCACTATATGTTATGCAGTACATTTTTAATCACATCCACCTAAGCAATATTACTAAGTCTTTGGTTTAGTGCTACTACAACCACAGTACACGTATACTCCGGGTACGAGCTGCGAACTCCATCTCGCGATATGCCCATAGGGCTATCGGAGAAGGCCCACCGTGAGTACTCCGAAAAGTAAAACATGCCGACCACCGGCTCTCAACATAAAGTAAATGACAAATATTAAAGGTGCTGACTCCAGTAATTTAAAAGCAGAACGATTGGCCCTCTTGAATATACCACTGGGGTTGCCAACTGTCCTAATGACCAGCCGAGTGTATGTCTAACTGCCACAGTGACCCGACAACCACAATCACTGCTTCCCCCCAAATGGTAACCCAACACCTCAACCCCTGTTAGGAAGGGTTGTAGCACGGGAAGGTGATAATCCTACACCGTATGCTCCTATATGACAAAGTACGATTACATAATGCCTCCACGTCCCATTCCACGGGCCACCAATGCTCTCATTTCCAAGCCGACTACGGCATCTAGTCTATTAATGCATTATGCACATTGATATCAACATTCATCTCATAAGCATATCATCATTTGGCATTGAGAAATAAATACAGCACACATAGCATAAATATGAGGATGGCTAAGCTACATAGCATTTGCATGATGACATGGCTAGTCTAGATACAATTAGATGAATGCCAAACAATGCCTTAAAACAAGGCCAAACGTCCTCTTCGCACTTACCTGTAGTGTACAAGGACTCACGCTCGGTATGGGTGAGATCTGGTGCGAGAAGCGTACGTTTTGGTGAACCTAACATAAGTGAATGGGGTTAGCATTTCGCCACTTTGGGATCAAAATTAACAAGATCCAATGATAAAATCATGTTTAGAATCCTAAACTAAGGTCGCACGTCCGTTTTGGGTCCAATCGGATGTAAAAATCACGTTGGGAGCCTCTCGGGTGGGTCGGACAACCCACCTGTCTGACCCACCAGTTAGACCCACCGGTCATAACCGGTGGGCAGGTCGGCCCACCAGTTGGCCAGTCGGTTTGGCCCACCAGTTGGGCCCGAGGGTCCTGCTAAGATCGGCGGGCAGGTTGGCCCACCGATCGGCCCTTCGGTTGGGCCCGCCGGTTGGCCCCGAGGGTCTGCCTTCTCAGGCGGGTGCCCTCAGGCGGGCCATTTGGCCCACTAGTCTTGGCGGAAAAGTGCCATTTTTTTCAAAACTTCTCCCAACCTTTGGGGAATCAAATGAAGCTTTTCCAAACCCATTCTTCACACATTCAAGGTCTCAGAAGGTGGTTCTAACCTAGATCTAGGTTAGATTTAAGGAATGGAAAACCATCTTACCTTCTTTGCTCAAGAACTCCTTCAAAACCCCAAAATCACTTCAAATCAACAATGCTTCTCCAACCTTGTAAACACTTCTTCAAATCCTTCAAAATCAACACATAGATCATCTATTAAACCTTAGATTCATCATCTCAAAGGGGATTTATAAGACCTCAAGAAACCCTACCCAAATCAAGGGTTTTACTTGGGTATGGTGAAAGTTTAAGGAACCTAACCTTTGCTCACCTCTAAAAGTAGATCTAGTGTTGGAGATCACTCTTCCGGCATCGGAATGGGAAGATCAAGCCTCGGCGCCGCTGAAATCCATCTCTTCTCCTCTTCTTTCCCTTCTTTTCTCTCTCCTCTTTACTCTTCTCACCAAACATCCGAGTGTCACAAATGAGAAAAGAAAAAGGAAAACATAAATGTTATTTATACTTCCTAAAATAACTAAGTA
This sequence comes from Macadamia integrifolia, assembly GCF_013358625.1. NCBI lineage: Eukaryota > Viridiplantae > Streptophyta > Magnoliopsida > Proteales > Proteaceae > Macadamia > Macadamia integrifolia. Next base: position 36,711,863 of record NC_056560.1, on the reverse strand, counting down.
ATCACATGGGTGGGTCACTCAGGTGGGTGGATGCGCCCACCTGTGACCGCCCACCTGAGGGCCAAAACTTGGCCAACAAGTGGGATTTTGATAGAATTCGGCCCTCGGCACGAATCTCACTCTTGGCATAAGATGTAATATATGTATGCGCCTTAAGATACGGCTACATACCTGCCTTATCCGTACATGGCCTTATGATATGTGCATGTACACGGCTTGGGTACACCCGTCTCCTCTGGCACTGGCTCGGACTTGTCTGGCCAGCCGGTGTTTAAGGTCACCCTTGCCATCATGGTCCATAAGGAATCCGCATTAACTCTCTCCGGTTCGAGTCCTGCATGGTTAAACCGGGTCAACCGTGAATTCAGACCGGGTTTAAGAAGTAGGGTATTACAAAAGGTCCTTACCTGGGTTGGGAGTTCAGGCCAAGGCCGAATGGACCTGACGGAAGGTGCTTACCTCGATCGGGGTCTCGAACAAGGCTGAGCCTAACTGACCGAAGGTCCTACCTCGAACGGGGCTTGGGCAAGCCCGAACTGAACAGACCGAAGGTCCTTGCCTCGGTTGGGAGTTCAGGCCAAGGCCGAACGGACCTGACCGAAGGTCCTTACCTCAATCGGGGGCTCGGGCTAAGGCCGATCGGACCTGACCAAAGGTCCTCACCTCCGTCGAGGGCTCGGGCTCGGGCAAGGTGGAGTCGAACTGACCGAAGGTCCTTACCTCGGTCGAGGTCTCGGACAAGGCTGAGCTGAACTAACCGAAGATCCTACCTCAGACGGTGCTTAGGCAAGGCTGAGCCGAACTGATCGAAGGTCCTTGTCTCGGTTGGGAGTTCAGGCCAAGGCCGAACGGACCTGACCGAAGGTCCTTACCTCGGTCAGGCTGTCGGACAAGGCTAAGTCGAACTGACCAAAGTTCCTCACCTCAGTCGGGGGCTCAGGAAAGGCCGAGCCGAACTGACCAAAGGTCTCGGTCGCAAGTAGAACTAAAGCCAAAGCTGAAGGAATAAGGTTGAAGGGACGCAAAAAAAATAAATAAAAAAAAATGAAAAAAAAATGAAAAGAGAAAAGATGACGAAAATTTGATTACTCCCACAGGAAGAGTCTCCTGGCGGGAGTAAGGGGGCTCCTGATATGGCCAAATTGATTGCTCAGTAGGGTAAGGACACGCGTCGCCCACCTGGACACATGTCACTCACCTGATAGAGGCTGCAAGGACTCTACCACGTTAGCCGCATGAAGAGAATATTCCCCACAAAGGGGATAAGACGTATCCGAGTAGGACTCTAAAAGGAAAGGAGGTGGACCCGAGAATGACTCCTCCAAGGAAAGGGGAAACCCTAAACCCTAAGAGCTATATAAAAGGGCCCGAGAGGAAGGTAGAAGGTAAGCATCAAAACCCACACCATTACTCCTATAAAGAACTGTGCGGTCGATCTCTAACTTGGGCGTCGGAGGACTAATCCCGGACAAAGCTCCGGGCCTCTGCCTTCTGTGCTTGTGCAGGATCAGCTCATACGGATTTTTGGCAGCAACAGGTTCGCTTATAGTTTACTTATTCTTATTATGGTTCTGGATACACCGGACAAGATTGAAACGGAAATCAGGACTCTTGCTCAAAGGACCTTAGTGGCAGCACAAAATATGTTATGTTGCAAGTGGTGACCGACTCTGCTTTCTTGGTGTCTGTTCTTTTGTCAAAGATTAATAGTGTGGTGTGGCCTTGGAATTACTTTGAATATATATATATATATATATTTATATAGAGGAAGTTGAACATGGTGTAAGTGATTAGGTAGATGTTGTACTTTCTTCATATTTATGTTCAGTTTAGTTTTATTTTTATTTTTTTCTTATTTTTTATTAAAAAAAAATTATGGTGGAGACCAACCCATCCCCAATTTGGAAATACCTCAAATCCAGCTGGTTTCTAATTTGGGGATGGGTTGGTTATTTTTACTCTTCAATATAACCTTAGGTGAGTAGAAACCAGCTGGATTTGTGGTATTTCCAGCTCTTAGGATTTGATGGATTTCCATGAGTAAAAACCTGCCCTTAGGATTTGATGGATTTCCATGAGTAGAAACCTGATTGTAATTGATTTATTTCCAGCCTTTGGGATTAAATGAATTTCTATAAGTAGAAACCTGGCTGGATTTGATGTATTTCCAGCTCATGGAATTTGATTGCTGGAACTAATGTATTTCCAGTCCTTGGGATTTGATGGATTTCCATTAGAAGAAACCTGGCTGGAACCCAATCCTAAGCAGATATCCATGTACTCACACAAGCACAAGAGTGAGAATTGGACTCAAGAAATGGAAAATTTGATGTTGCCTATGTATACATCTTGAACCCATTCTTGCAGTATGGAGTGACCAAGTCACTTCTTTCTCCAGGAACAATGAGGCAATACTATCTTTTTCTTCTGTTGTTTAAATCTCCAAACTCTAGTTTTCTATCCATTTCTAATGTGGATTTTCACAAAGAAGGTTCAGAAAGATCACTGTTCATGGCATTTCAGCAGAATCTCATAGAGCAGGTAATGCACCCTCTCACTTTCTCTTGTGTTTGATTTTGATACTTCTTTCCAAGACCCCTTGATTTATGTGGTGTTTTATGTTTGGGCAGCCCTATCCTGCCATTTGGACTTCAAATTGAAGATAGCTTTTTTCTCAAATCGAAGAAAGTTGTTTGTCATTCCCGAAGAATGGAACAGGTTTGTGAAAGAGAGAGAGAGTTGAAAGCTAATAATCGATGCAACCACAAAGGGCGAAGAAAGAGATGATATATCGTTATAGAGTGACGATATGGCGTTACAACTTGGCTGGGAACAGAAACCTTGGATTATGTTAAATAGTGGAAGAAGGCAGGTAGTGTTTTGCTGTCTATTGGAGGATAGGAAATAAGAAACAGCAAAGTTTTTTTTATGATTTATTTATTTATTTTTGTAAAGAAGCTCAAGCTAGGGTTTGCTGAAATCCAGGCCCTAATGATCTTTAATTAGATAACCATCATTACACATGATATTTGTGGAAAGTTAAGACAAAATGCCATCCAATCTGAAGAATAGATTTAATTGCACACATTTGAATCAGAAGATTTCCCTTGGCAAGATTATTATGTTTGACAAATGCTTAATGAGTTGAAATTTTATCGAAGATATGGTGTGGAGTCGTCTACCATATAGATCAATTTATGTACTATATTATATGGTAAATCAAGAAACCCTATAAAGGGATAGGATTATTACCATGAGACTATAAGGAGCACCAAAATCTAGAAAAGACTCTTGCGTTGATCCCAAATTGGTTTCGATTTCATTCAATATGTATATAGTTTTGGTAATTTGATTTTAGTGGCATAGCTCAATGAAATAAATAAGTTAGTAAGTGATATAGCCAAACTGACCTCTCGGTGGGGGCAATGACACGTGTCGCCTCTGAGACACGTGTCCTTCGCCAGACGAAGGTTTCAAGAAACCACTCACACTCAAGCACGCTCAATCACCGAGGCACGCTCGCGAAATCACGCGAGATCACGTCGTCTGCATGAGGGGAATATTCCCCCCAGAAGGATGGACGTATTCGAGTGGGACTCTAAGAGGGAAGAAGGGGGAAAAACCCTAAACCCTAAGAGCTATATAAGAAGGCACGGAAGAAAGGGGTAAGTTCTGATACCCTCACCATTACTCCCTTATTGAACTGTGCGGCCGACCCTGACTTGAACGTCGGAGGACTAACCCCGGACAAAGCTCCGGGCCTCCGTCGTCTGTGTTTGTGTAGGTTCGACTAGCGGGGTATTTTTGGCAGCAACAGATTGGCGCCGTCTGTGGGAACGACGGTAATGGTGGGGAGAACCTACAACCGAAAGAGGACGAGAGCGACTTCCAACATAGACGTGGGGGAAGAACCTTCAGGGGAGCTTCCTCCCTCGGCGGAGATAGGACGAGAAAGGGGCCATGACGACCGGGAAGTGTCCGTCAGATACCAACGTTCGGTTGGATATTCAGTACGTGAAGGCAGCGACCATCAGCCTCCCGCAACCCAGGAGTACGTGACGAGGCAGCAGTTCGAAGACCTCCAGGACAAATATGACCGGATGGCCGAGACTATGAGGGAGGTCTCCAAAGCTGTCTCCCACAGGACCGGCGGAGCACCCCCAGGTCCCCACGTCCAGTTTGACAGGGCTCGAGATGAAGACCGAAGCAGTACGGGATCGACAAGGGCCGGTCGTGACCCTCGAAGCCGAGCAAGGGAGAGTCCCGCGCCCCGAAGTAGGACGCAACGCGCCGCCAGAGACCCGCATGGGGATTAAAGATCACAATCAGGGGCCTAGACCCGAAGGAGGAGTTCACGACCCTGCTAGGAGGCGTCAAGGACAAGGAGTTGAAGAGGTCCCTGGCGAAGCATATGTCTAGAGACCTGACCGAGCTGAGGGCGTGATGCGATAAGTACATCCAGATGGAAGAGACCCTCCAGGCCGATGAAGAAGTCGAAAGGAAGGCGGCGAGGAAGAGGCCCTCAAGGGTTGATGATAAACCCTTCGAAGAAGGAAAAAGACGAAAGTCCAAGCGCAGTCGGGCCCCCAGTCCACCAAGGAAGTTTGAGAGGTACGCACCTCTGAACCGAAGGTGAACAGAGGTGTTAATGCAGATAAAAGATTCCCCAGATACCAGGGCCATGAAGTGGCCAGGAAAGATGGGGCGACACCCCGAAAGACGCAATGGGGACAGATATTGCCACTTCCACAGAGACCATGGCCATGATACCGAGGACTATTGGCATCTCAAGGGGGAGATAGAAGGAATGATCAGAAGGGGATACCTGGGCAGATTTGTAGATCAGGAGAAGGAGGTGGCCCCAGATGGTGACGGCCGGAGGGATAACCGTCGGAGAAATGGTGGAGGTCGTTATGAAAGAAGGGGGCTCGCCCACAGAGGCAATCAAGAACAGCGAAGGAACCAGACACCCGAGGAAGCTGACCGTCGTCCTCGAGAGGAGAATAAGAACCCGACCAAAGTTATAGCGACCATCTATGGAGGCCCGGCCGCTGGAGAAAGTTCGGTCTCTGCCAGGAAGGTGAAGGCCTACGCGAGGAGCGTCCATATGGCAGAATGGCCGAACAAGAAGGTGAAGACGGGGACGGTTATCTCCTTCTCAAATGATGATCTGGAAGGGGTACAAACCCCGCATGACGATGCCTTGGTCATCACCATGACCATAGCGGATTGCAAAGTGAAGAGGATCTTAGTGTATAACGACAGTTCAGCTGATATCCTGTTCTTCGAAGCTTTCCAGAAGATGGGCCTCGACGAAGGAAAATTAAAGAAGGTCGAGCACCCGCTGCAGGGATTCTCCGGTGTCCCGGTGAAGGTGGAAGGCTCGATTGAGTTGTCGGTTCGAGCTGGCACCGGAGATCGCCAGGCGACGGTCATGATCAACTTCCTGGTGGTGAGCATTACATCGGCGTATAATGCCATACTAGGGAGGGTCGGGTTGAACCTGTTAAAAGCCGTCGTCTCCACTCCCCACCTCAAAATGAAGTTCCCTACCAAGAATGGTGTCGGGGAGTGTTGGGGCGATCAGGAGACATCCCGGAGGTGTTATGCCACCACTCTGTGGGGAAAAGAAAAGGCGGGCGAGGCGCTCCCGATAGAGGATCTACGTGATGATTCCAGTTATCAACGGGGAGATCCGGCCGAAGATTTGGTGCAAGTTGAAGCTGAAGAAGGGGATGACACTCGGCAATTCTAAATTGGGGCTACCATCCCAAGCCTGTAACGAGAAAGACTAATCTCATTCCTACGGAACAACGCGGACGTATTCGCCTGGTCGGCGTCGGACATGCCCGGGATAGATCGAGAGGTGATAGAACATCATCTGAATGTTAGCCCAATGAAGAAGCCGGTGTAGCAGAAGAAGAGGACGTTCGCCCCCGAAAGACAGAAGAAGATAGACGAGGAAGTAGAAAAGTTACTGAAGGCCTGGTTCATCCGCGAGATCCAGTACCCGGAGTGGATATCTAACGTGGTAATGGTCCCGAAGGCAAACGGGAAGTGGAGGATCTGTATCGACTTCACCGACCTGAATAAGGCCTGCCCGAAGGACGCATACCCCCTGCCAAAGATAGACCTCCTCATCGATGCCACGGCGGGATACGAGGCGCTGAGTTTCATGGATGCATACTCGGGGTACAACCAAATCAAAATGTCCGAGGCCGATGTCCCGAAAACATCCTTCATAACCAAAGGTGGGCTGTACTGCTATGAGGTCATGCCTTTAGGACTAAAGAACGCAGGGGCCACCTATCAAAGGTTGGTGAATAAAATTTTCAAAGGGGTGATCGGAAAAACCATGGAAGTGTATGTGGACGACATGCTCGTGAAAAGCCTGAAGGCGGAAAGGCACGTCCAAGACTTGGAAGAGGTGTTCCAGGTGCTGCGATGGTATGGCATGAAGCTGAACCCGGCAAAATGTGCCTTCGGAGTAGCCTCGGGAAAGTTCCTCGGCTTTATCGTCTCGGAGAGAGGAATTGAAGCCAACCCAGTCAAAATACAAGCCATTCGGGACATGAGGTCACCCCAGAACTTGAAGCAAGTCCAGGAGCTGACGGGTCGGGTCGCCGCCCTCGGAAGATTCATGTCCCCGTCTGCAGATAGATGCCTTCCTTTCTTCAAAGCGCTGAAAGGGACCAAAAAGTTCGACTGGACGGAGGAGTGCGAAAAATCTTTCGAACAATTGAAGGAATACTTGGCCGCACCCCCGCTGCTGACAAAGCCGAACACCGGGGACGCCTTGCAGCTGTACCTTGCTGTATCGGCAGTTGCTGTAAGCGCCGTACTGACAAAAGAGGAAGGAAGGCAACAACGGCCAATATACTACGTTAGCCGAACCCTTCTAGATGCCGAGACAAGATACCGAAAGGCGGAGAAAGTGGTGTACGCCCTCGTGACGGCGGCAAGAAAGCTGAGGCCATATTTTCAGTCACATACGGTATGCGTACTCACCGACCAGCCCCTGAAGAAAATACTGCAGCGACCAGATATGTCCGGTCGCCTGGTAAATTGGGCCATAGAGCTGGGAGAGTTCGACATCCAGTACAAGCCGAGAACCGCAATTAAAGCACAGGCCCTCGCAGACTTCATAGCGGAGACGACGATCCCCGATGACCCGCAGGAATCTGCCGAGGAATGAGGAGATGAGGCTTGGACACTGTATGTGGATGGAGCTTCCAACAGTGATGGAAGCGGCGCTGGAATCGTGTTGGTAAGCCCTGAGGGTTTCAAAGTAGAATGCACCCTACGGTTCGACTTCGACGCCTCCAACAACAAAGCGGAGTACGAAGCGATAATAGCTGGAATTAATCTGGCTCGGGCTTTGATGGTGAAGGAACTAGTAGTGCATAGCGACTTCCAACTCGTGGTGCGGCAAGTGAATGGTGAATACGAGGCCAAAGAGCAGAGGATGACGGAATACTTGAACACTGTGCAAGATAGGTCAGCGGCTTTCAAGGAATTTGAGGTAAAGCAGGTGTCACGAGAAGAGAATGCTAGCGCAGACGCACTATCACAGCTGGCCACTTCCGATTTCGCAGAACTTGGACGAGTGGTGTATTTCGAAGTACTACCACAGCCAAGCATCGAAAAACCCCGCGAGGTGTTACCCGTAGGTGAAAACGGCCAAAGCTGGATGGACGCCATAATAGAATACCTCAAGGAGGGAAAGCTCCCAGAGAACAGGGACGAAGCAAGAAAAGTAAGAATGAGGTCAGTGCGCTTCTTCCTGAAGGATGACACGCTATACAAGATAGGGTTTACCTCACCATACCTCAAGTGCCTGGATTCTTCCGACGGCGAGTACGCGCTCCGGGAAGTGCATGAAGGGATATGTGGCCAACACCTTGGAGCCCGGGCCCTGGCGCATAAAGTACTAAGGCAGGGCCTGTACTGGCCGACAATGAGAAAGGACGCAGAATCACTGGTTAGGAAATGTGTCAAGTGCCAGATGTTCTCCCCCATGCCTAGGCTACATTCTACCGAGCTATCGTCCTTATCTAGCCCAGTACCGTTCGCCATGTGGGGGATGGACATCTTAGGCCCGTTCCCCCTGGCCACGAGACAAAGGAAGTTTGTCGTGGTGGCAGTCGACTACTTCACGAAGTGGGCGGAAGCCGAAGCCCTAGCGACGATAACCGAAAAGAACATAAGGGACTTCTTCCAAAGGGCGGTAGTATACAGATTTGGAATCCCCCAGGTTGTGGTTACGGACAATGGAACTCAGTTTGCCAATCCAACCTTCGATGCGTTCTGTGAAGCCCTCGGCATCAACCACAGGAAAACCTCTGTCGGGTATCCCTCGACCAATGGGCAAACAGAAGTAACCAACCGTACGTTACTCCAAGGGATAAAAAAGAGGCTAGATGATGCCAAAGGACTATGGGCAGACGAGTTGCACCACATTCTCTGGGCTTACCGCACTACTGAGAGGTTAGCTACCGGAGAAACACCCTTCATGTTAACATACGGCACTGAAGCTGTACTCCCAGTGGAGATAGGGGCTATTACCCATCGGATTCGGTACTACAACGAAGACGAAAACGACGGAGGACTCCGGGCGAATCTAGACCTCTTGGCAGAAACTAGAGAAGCTTCGCAAGAAAGGATCGCCGCCTACTAGCGGAGGGTCGCTAGGCACTACAACACCAAAGTTCGGAAGAACGAGTTCAGGCAGGGCGACCTTGTCCTGAGAAGGGCGGAAGTGTCGGACCCAAGACATCAAGGGAAGCTAGATCCAAACTGGGAAGGTCCCTACAGAGTCTCGAGGGTAATACGACCAGGGTCCTATCACCTAGAGACTATGGGGGGAGTAAGGGTACCCCGATCGTGGAACTCCCATAATCTAAGAAAATTCCACCAGTAGTAAAGTGGCGGGCACGCACTCTTTCCATCTCTAAATTTTTCCGTATGTAGTTCTTTGCAATTTTTGCCCTTATGAACCTTTAAGCTGTAATTTATTTTAAAATCCGGAAGATTTTATTCATGGATAATACGAGAGCTGGTTTACGGCAATTGAGACAATTCTCCAGGCTAATTACCTTTAACCCTGCGGAACGGATGACTGAAGGTCCACACCTCGGTGGAGGCACAAACAATGCTAGGTTGACCCGGCCGAGTCACCCCTTCGGCTGGGAGTTCGGCCAAAGCCGAACGGACCTGACCAAAGGGCACCATCGACCTGACCTGACTCGGGTTCGAAGGAACCTAGCATCTAACAGACCCTTCGGCTGGAGCCGAGGGTACACACTTGGTGGATTGCTTGGTGATTCTGACTATTGAAGGGTCGACTTTCGGTGAAGACCTAGCATCTAACAGACCCTTCGGCTGGAGCCGAGGGTACACACTTGATGGATTGCTTGGTGATTCTGACTATTGAAGGGTCGACCTTCGGTGAAGACCTAGCATCTAACAGACCCTTCGGCTGGAGCCAAGGGTACACACTTGGTGGATTGCTTGGTGATTCTGACTGTCGAAGGGTCGACCTTCGGTCAAGACCTGGCATCTAACAGACCCTTCGGCTGGAGCCGAGGGTACACAATGAATTGCTTGGTGGTTGACTATCGAAGGGTCCACCTTCGGCCAAGTCCCAGATTCATGCGTCTGACAAACCCTTCGGCTGGAGCCGAGAGGGAAAACACTTGTAAAAAATTGCTAGTGATTACAGGGTCGGCCTTCATCTGATTACAAACAGGTCGACCCTCGGCCAAGTCTCGGGGCCATGCGCCTAAGAAGGTCAACTAGGGTTTCGGCTCTTTGCACCTATTTACGAATCAAAGACAACATTAAAGGGACAGGAGGTGGAAAAAGACTGATGCATTCATAAAGCCCGAATGCAAGGATTACATATAAAGCCCGAAGGCAAGGATTACATATAAAGCCCGAAGGCAAGGATTACATATAAAGCCCGAAGGCAAAGATTACATTAAAGGCCCGAAGGCCAATTACACAAGGCATAATGCCCGCAGCCACAAGAAGCCCGAAGGCTGGTTACATAACAAGAAGGGGGGTAGTCTGTGCTGAGGCCCGAGGCGACCTCAAGGAGCGTTCGTCGGGTTCGCGGCCTCGTCTTCGGCTGGGAGAGCCTCCTGGTCCGAACCTCCACGGCCAGGGGTCAGAGGGACTTCTCTATGTAGCTGGACCTCACCTTCCTCGCTGCAGCCCCCACCATCGGCGTCGACAACCTCGGTGGCCGATGGAACCGCCCCCATATCGTCTTCCTCGAAGATGAGGCCGCTGTCCTCGAAGGAGACCCCGGGGTAGCGGCCGAGGACCCAATCTCGGACCTCGGTAGCACCCATTGTGTACCCCGGGGCGATGGCGTTCTTGATCTCCTCCCTGAAGTCCTCGGAGGACCGATACTTCTCGACCCCTCAGGCCTCGGCTTCCTGAATGCGGGCCCTCACCTGTGACTTCAGCTCCGAGAGCTTCCGATCGCACTCTCGGCGCTCGAAGGCTAGGTCCTTCTCCAAGTGCTCCACCTTCTCGAGGAGGAGGGTGCACTCGTTGTCTAGGGAGGCCCTCTCCCTCTCGGTGACCTCAAGGTCTCGGTACATGGCCTCGGCTCGAGCTGCCAGCTGACCCATCTGATTCTGAGCCTGCACGAAATACCGAAGGTCAGAATGCAAAAAAAAATATATACAAGTAAAAGAAGGCAGGGGGACCGAAGCTTACCCCCGCCATGAAGATGCATGCAGAGGTGATCAGTGCCGCCGTCCCTTGCTTCTGGGCCTCAGTGGCATCTCGGGGAAGACTCCCCTTCATCACCAACTCTCTGGCGACCCGTCCGACGGCCAGAGTGTCGTCTTCCTTCACCGACCATTGGGGGACGAACCCCACCTCAGCCCTCGTTGTCGCTACCCTCGGGCCTCGGGAGACAGCGGCAGGTGAGGGGTCTTGAGCAGGCCCGTCTCTGTCAGGAGCTGCAAGGGCCTGGACAGCCTCGGCATTCGACCCTTCTACTCTGGGCCTCTTCTTCGGGGTCTCGGAGGACTGTCCTTTCTTTTCCTTCCTCTTAGGCCTCGGCTGTTGTGGGGCGTCACGTGCCTTGGCCTCCTTGATCTTTTCCTGCCTCACCGCAGCAGCGGCCTTAGCCTCGGCTCTGGTGACTTGCACTGCAAGAAGAAGCAAGGGGATTAGCATGAAGAACCGACACTCGAAGGAAGCAGACGGGGGCTAGCCTAACTCACCCAGGCTAAGCCCGAAATTGAAGAGGATGGCGTCGGACTTGAGGCAGTCGGCCTCGACTGGAGAACAGCCTTCTTGCCGCCTCGCCATTGCCAACGACTCCGCGTCTGCCCCGAATAGGGCAGGGGCGGAGTTCACATCCCTAAGGTCCGGGATATCCCAGACCGTGCCAAAGGGCACCCCCTCGGTCGACTTCACGAAGAAATACTTTTCCTTCCATCCGTGGATGGAAGTCGGGTAACCCTTCAGGAGCCGAAGGTCCTTTCGGGGGCAAAAGTAGTACCAACCCGTAATCCCCTTGCAGGCCTGTAGAAGGAAACAGTTTATGAAGAGGGGAAGGGAGAGGGGCCTCTTGTGCCGAACGAAGAAGATGACGAAGCTTAACGCTTGTCGCCACCCGTTCGGCGTTAGCTGGGTCGGGCATACCCCATAGTGCCGAAACACTTTGGTAAAGAAGGGGTGGAGGGGCAGCCGAAGACCTGCCTTGAAGGCCTCCTTGTACAGGCACAGCTCCTCGGAGTTCCGATAGCTGGCTCGGTCAGAAGGTCTGGGCAGACGGAGCTCGAAAGTGTCCGAAACACCGAAGGAGGCCCTCATCTCCTCCAGTTCTGGTTCGTCCATTATGGAGACGATGTTGAGGGCCTCCACTTCCAGGGGCTCCTGGGTCTGGGCTCGGGCATCAAGCACCCTCTCCCTGAACCCCTCGCCGTTGGAGCCACCCTTGGACCCCGACGGTGAGGCCGCGGACGATGAGTCGCGGGAGGAGGGAGAGTCGGTGGAATCTGAGGACATCCCTCGGACCTCCCCAGGACTCCTATACCTAAGTTTTGGCCTTGACCTCTCGCGGGACGATGGGCTGTAGCCCGACGAGGAAGACATCACTTACTTGCGGGTGTTGCTAAACTAAGGGAAGACGAAGACGAAGGCTCAAAGGGGATCCGAGGCCGAAGGTGAGCTCTCCGAAGGGAAAAGAAAAATGCCCCACAAATGGCCCCCCACACTATATAGATGGGGGAAAGGCGGTACGACTTCCCGAGCATTAATGGCACCGCCACGTCAGGATACGAAGCCTCGAGGTTTGCGCCAGAACGGACCTAGCAGACGGTCTCACCTTCGGTGGGGAGTTTGGCCAAATCCGAACGGACCTGACCGAGGGTCCCTCCTTCGGCAGGGGGCTCGGCCAAAGCCGAACGGACCTGATCGAGGGTCCCACCTTCGGTTGGGAGTTCGGCCAAAGCCGAACGGACCTGACCGAGGGTCCCACCTTCGGTTGGGAGTTCGGCCAAAGCCGAACGGACCTGACCGAGGGTCCCTCCTTCGGTTGGGAGATCAGCTAAAGCCGAACGGACCTGACTGAGGGCCCCTCCTTCGGTTGGGAGTTCGGTCAAAGCCGAACGGACCTGACCGAGGGTCCCTCCTTCGGTTGGGAGTTCGGCCAAAGCCGAACGGACCTGACCGAGGGTCCCTCCTTCGGTTGGGAGTTCGGACAAAGTCGAACGGACCTGACCGAGGGTCCCTCCTTCGGTTGGGAGATTAGCCAAAGCCGAACGGACCTGACTGAGGGCCCCTCCTTCGGTTGGGAGTTCGGCCAAAGCCAAACGGACCTGACCGAGGGTCCCACCTTCGGTTGGGAGTTCGGCCAAAGCCGAACGGACCTGACCGGGGGTCCCTCCTTCGGTTGGGAGTTTGGCCAAAGCCGAACGGACCTGATCGAGGGTCCCACCTTCGGTTGGGAGTTTGGCCAAAGCCAAACGGACCAGACCGAGGGTCCCTCCTTCGGTTGGGAGTTCGGCCAAAGCCGAACAGACCTGACCGAGGGTCCCTCCTTCGGTTGGGAGTTCGGCCAAAGCCGAACGGACCTGACCGAGGGTCCCTCCTTCGGTGGGGAGTTCGGCCAAAGCTGAACGGACCTGACCGAGGGTCTCTCCTTCGGTGGGGAGTTCGGCCAAAGCCGAACGGACCTGACCGAGGGTCCCTCCTTCTGTGGGGAGTTCGGCCAAAGCCGAACGGACCTGACCAAGGGTCTCTCCTTCGGTGGGGAGTTCGGCCAAAGCCGAACGGACCTGACCGAGGGTCCCTCCTTCGGTTGGGAGTTCGGCCAAAGCCGAACGGACCTAACCGAGGGTCCCACCTTCGGCAGGGGGCTCGGTAAAGCCGAACGGACCTGACCGAGGGTCCCTCCTTCGGTTGGGAGTTCGGCAAAAGCCGAACGGACCTGACCGAGGTCCCACCTTCGGCAGGGGGCTCTGTAAGGCCGATCCGAAGCGACCGAAGGTCTTTCTCTCGGTCGACCCCAAGCCTCAGTCACTAGTAATGCCAAGGCCGAAGGAACAAGTCAACCAAAGAAGAAGATGTTGGTTACTCCCACAGGAAGAAGCTCCTAGTGGAAGTAAGGGGGCTCCTGATATAGCCAAACTGACCTCTCGGTGGGGGCAATGACACGTGTCCTCCGCCAGACGAAGGTTCCAAGAAACCACTCACGCTCAAGCACGCTCAATCACCGAGGCACGCTCGCAAAATCACGCGGGATCACGTCGTCTGCATGAGGGGAATATTCCCCCCAAAGGTTGGACGTATTCGAGTGGGACTCTAAGAGGGAAGAAGGGGGAAAAACCCTAAACCCTAAGAGCTATATAAGAAGGCACGGAAGAAAGGGGAAGGTAAGTTCTGATACCCTCACCATTACTCCCTTATTGAACTGTGCAGTCGACCCTGACTTGAGCGTCGGAGGACTAACCCCGGACAAAGCTCCGGGCCTCCGTCGTCTGTGTTTGTGTAGGTTCGACTAGCGGGGTATTTTTGGCAGCAACAGTATACAAGAAAAATAAAGGAAACCAAGAAGTAGTATAATCATATATTTACAATACCATCATGCAATCATGAACATAAACCCTAAAACTGCATAAAAGGTCAAAATAAAATATGAAAATGAGCACCAAAACAAAATGACATAAAAATTTGTAATCTACATTTGAAGTAGGAAAAAACAAGCATGAAAATTCATGTATAAAACTGATTCATGAAAATTATGAAAATACCCCTAGAGCTAGAAAATGCCTAGGAAATCACTAAAAATAAAGAAAACCCCTTGAAAGAAATTTAATGGTATAAACAGAGAAAACCCCTTTGAAAGAAAATTAATGGTAAAAACACAGAGAAACATTGAAATCCATGCATAAGATCAAGGCAAACCCCCTAGAACTACCAATAAAACTCTACAGACACTATATTTTGTCACCTTATGAATTGTTCTGACAGTGATTGAAGGATTCACTTGGTATCTTATCACAAAAATAGTCATTATATTATTCTATTTTTTGGATGGTTAATTTATTGAGTTAAGCCCCTTCAATATATATATATATATATATGTCGAAACTAGGTTGTGGTGGACTTTGGTTTATACAATATATTGATTTAATGATTCGAAGATTAGATTTTGAGATGAGAAAGTAAATAAAAAAAAAATCTTCAATTATTTGTTAGCTGTAAGAATTCTAAATGTGAGGCCATAATGTTGATTTCTTACTGCCTTTTGTTTGCTTCAGAATGCTCATTAGGATAAATCTTACAAATTGATGCTGAGTTCATAAAATGACCGTTGTTTACCTTGTTTCATTTATATTTATTGTTGCTTACTGCCTTGTGTTGGTGAAGTATGTATCTTTCTTGTTTGTAGATTTTACTTGAATGATAATCAATTGATAAAGGATTGGCAGCTTCATAATAATGTCAATGACAATGTCACTTATTTACTTTGTTCACCTCATAACCATGGGATTGTATTTATTTTACCACTCTTAGTCATTTTGGGTTTATTATCTATGAAATATTATATTTCAATTTGGTTTTCTTCCTCTTTCTTTGATCAAGAATTTTATAATTTAACTATGGTTGTTTAGCTCAATTGGTAGTGTACATGTGGTGGGAAAAATGGTTTCATATCTCAAGAGAATGGTGGTTCGAATCTATCAAGTCTCTTATCTATATTGTCATTTTAACCTCAATGGTATTGCCATGTGAAACACTGAGTTTTTAGATAGGAAAACAAAAGAGTTTTTTAAATGGATTCTACAGGAGGGAAAATGGTTATGACTTTTTACAAAATTTTCATAATATTAGTTGATTAGTTAAACCAATTCAGCTCAACAATTAGATAAGTTTTTTTTTTTTTTCAATGGACACTTGGACATTTAGAAACTTGATTAAAGTGACAGAATTTACTCAAAATAATATTGGGTTTGAGTTGAGTCACCCATAGAAAGATAGAGAGATTAAATGATTCAAAAGATTAGTCTTCCTAACCCCAAAATAGCATTTAATTATTGATTATTAGAAAAGAAGAATCCATAATTGTCTATTAGTAGTTCATATTTTAAAACATAATATTTAATAGTCATCTTAAATTACTAATTGCATTAATAAATATCATATATGTTTCAAATTGTCTCTACCTCAAAATGGATACAAAAAATATGATAATCGAAGATTAAAAAAATTATTATAGTTAAAAAAATGAAACTTTGATACAAATAGAATTATAGATGTGGAAGAATATCCAAACAAAAAATACAAAAAGATAAAATAAAGAACGATTAAACCATAACAATGACTCTCTCTCCTAACACAATTATAATCTTTTTTGAAATTTTTTATTGTGACTTTAGGGTGATTTTAAATTTGTTAGTTGATTTTCTATAGGAAGCTACTCTAAATGTTGCAATATGAGTCAATAGAGAACTTATCAATTACATGCTTGAATTAATTTTAAATTTAATTTTAAGTCTTTAATATTTCTTATCCAACTAGTAACAAAATTATACAAATAAGCTGAAAAACAGTATCTCATACTGATTTCATGTAGAGTTTAACATTAGAAAACTTGGAATCTTCAAATTGCTTTCAGTTTCAACATATCACACATTACTATTGAGGTTAATCACTATACAAGAAGGCTTCACTCTTTATGTTGATCCGAATATTAAAGTACTTGCTACATCATATTCATATTTTGATATGAGAATTGTTCTTAATCAAAATCTATATCTCAGATTTGCCCTAAAATAGTTCTTAAAGAATGAACAACTCTTTTGAAGAAGAAATCGTTTAAAGGAATTACAAGTAAGAACTTATACAATTTGTATTTAGACACTTCGAAAATAATTAAGATCTACTATATGAAATAAGTGAAAATATGATGAACGTATAATTTTTGTCCACACAAACATACTAACAAAAATATTTCGCCAGGCATATAAATGCATAAATGCATGTGTGTTTTGGTCTTTCCAATTTTATTTTTATTTTTTACTACTTTTCTATTATTCTGATCATTTTGCCACAGACACACACATAGGGGTATCAATTGGTTGGGCCTAGCCTGGTTCAACCGAATTCTAGTGATACACCATTAACGCCCGTTTAGTTAAACGAGCTTAGGTAGAGTGGACATGTTATAATTTATACTCGGTCCGGTTGATCTCGGGCTATAATTGGGCTTCTATAAACGGGCCTTAACTGGGCTACGAACTTGTTCATCCCTAAATAGTTATTCAACGGGCTCTAAATAAACCTTCTTAACTTGTATTCAATAGTCGAAGTACTCAAGCTGACAAAATTATTCCATTGAAAACACAATTCTAACTCAAGCATATCGTGCAAACCTAGCATTAATTCACCACCATAATTACATAAATTTCATTTTTAAACTTAATTTTTTATTATTAAAGATGCTTCTTCATCAATCAATCTCTTATTGATCTTGAAAATTGGAGCAAACACTCTTGGACTTTTGCTTTACTCTTCAATTTTATTGGTGGAAAAATAAGAATTTCAAGTAGTATTAAAGGGGACAGGCTAGTCAGGCATAAAGGAGTTGGTTTAGGTCAGGCTCATAAATGCGGGGCCAGTCTGTCGGGTTAGGTGGCTACACTGTGTACTGCCTGTTTATAAAGCCCGACATATTTGAGCCCGAAACATTTATTAACCAACCCGGTCCAGATCGAACCATAAATGTGTCAAGCTCGATCAGGCCTACCGGTGTGGGCACACACATTATTTTGGTCTTTTAGAATTTTTTTTTACTGCTTTCCTATTATTCTGATCGTTTCCACACTGTGTGTGTGTGTGTGTGTGTTTCTTTTTTGCACTTTTGCTTTATTGTGCTATCGATTTTCCTGCAAAATCTTGTCAAATTATGAAATGATCATCCTGACTATTTCACATCCTAGGATAAGGTTTAATCAAAATAATGTAAAGGGTTTTAATAATATGCACATATGCTCAGTTGAATAACGTAAAATCATTATGCATTCCGTAGGCCAATATTGACCCCCAAAGGGGAATCTATTCCTATGGGAGTTTGATTGACACCTAGTTAGTGACATCAGACTCTAATTACTTAGTATCTTTGCTAGTAGGGCAGATGCTTCTCTTAGGGGCCATTTGACAACACTTTTACTACTGGAGAGTGTTCTTTTATAGAAGTATTCATTTTCGATTCCATGCTATGAGCACACTCTGGTGGAATAGAAAAAACGTTTGGTAAAACTATTCAATAAATGTCCTTAGAACAGGAAAAGAGCAGAAACAATGTTTGATAGACACTTTGTATAAATTCAAATCTGAACAATAAAATCAATAAATACATACATGCCATTATGGTCAAATTAACTTAAATAAGGAAGTACTTTGTTAATGAAATTGTATTTTAAAATTCCATTACTTACAGAAATAATAAATAAAAACATAAAAAGTTTTGACATGTATCTTAATTTTAAAAAAAAAAAAATCCATTCAAGTTTATAGGAATTATAAAATAAAAATCATAGCTGCAAATAGGTGTCTTGAAATTTTATTACATAAACAATCAAATCAAGGGGTAACCCTTATCCATTGCCATCTAATTTGTAATTTGTATCCTTAACTCATTCATATGTCTTCCTCGTGTACATTTACTATCCTGATGAATTGTAGTAGAAGTATCAGCAACATCACCGTCTTCTTGTTCCTCGCGAACGTTGACTATAATGACTCTCTCTTCATTAGCATCGAGAGCATCGTCTTCTTCGAATTGTTGAAAAAGTGCATCTGCTATTTGTTTAGATTTAATGTAGTTGTGAAGTCCACAACAAGCTATCGCAATATAACTTTGGTTACTAAGTGAGAATTGAGGCATGTTTCTTAAAATAGGGAATCTTGATTTTAAAATCCTAAAACAACGCTTAATATGATTCCTTAAAGAAGAATATCTACAATTGAACAATTCCTTGGTACTTATGGGTTGTCTTCTTCCTCCATTATAATCTAGTATATGATATTTCTCTCCTTTGAATGGTATCAAATACTCATTCCTACTCGCATATCCCAAGTAACAATCATTATCAAATATGGTTTTGCTGCTGTCTTAACACTTAACTCTTCATTAATCAATATCACACATGGTTTCAAGGATCGGGAGAGGCAGGGACACCACCT
This sequence comes from Macadamia integrifolia, assembly GCF_013358625.1. NCBI lineage: Eukaryota > Viridiplantae > Streptophyta > Magnoliopsida > Proteales > Proteaceae > Macadamia > Macadamia integrifolia. The sequence continues at coordinate 36,693,146 of NC_056560.1, read as the reverse complement.
AAATTTTCTACACAATAGATTTGTCCAATTCAATGGAAGAATCAGAATTATTTAGTCAACCATCCAATCCCCGGCCCAGTTTGTATGCTAATAAAAATTCATCATCAAAAGAAGCTATGATCACCTACAAATGCCAATACAATTGCTAAGGTTTTTCTATATGTTCAGGAGAAAAAGTTATAACATCAGAAGGTATCCTTTTAAAAAAAGGCTGAAATAAAAATAAGGGTTAAAGAACGCTACCAACTAGTGTTCTGTATGCCTAGACACATAGGGGAAGTGGAGCCGGGGCATGGGTATCTTTTCACAGCTTGGTCACACTTCCCCATGTGTATGGGCTTACGGAACACCAGTTCGCAGGGTTTTTTTTTCTTAAAATTAAATTGAACAAATAGTATTCCTGCCTGTATTGATATAATTAAAGTATCACCATTACTGTTATTCGGAAGCATATCTAAAAAATGATTACTTTCAAGGTTTTAGAGAAGCCAAATCTTGAGTACAAAAGCAATAACAATCAGAATGTCCAAACACACAAAACTCACATTATTGACATAAACCAAATTTCTGCATGTTGCAAACTCAAAACAAAAAAAAAAAAAAAACAGCTAGAAATTTCAAAATAGAAATGTATGGGCATTTTATGGTGGAAATGTGAAAAAAGTGCAACAAGTATGGCAATACGCTAGATGAGAAAGACATTGAATAAGGCAATTCCTAAAGCATCAATGCATGTTTGAGTAAACACTGCACAAACTTCTACAAGTAACATATTTCAAAGGCGTAAAACATTAACAAGATGTTCCCGTTAGCCATCAGCATGTCTACCTTGAATGGGACAAACTCCCTTGAACATTCAAACACGAATTCGTCAAAAGATAGAATGGTGGTTCCAGTAACTGATAGGATACATGTCAACAGTATAGGTCACCCCGGCAAAGTATATTGATTGTGCAAAGCTCTAATGGCACTGTCAGCTTCCTCTGAAGTTGCATTCTGAAATAACATCCTGTATGGGTACATATTTCATATCCCAATTTCATTAGGTTATTGCTACCCTCAGTCAACTGTACATACTGTTAGATACATATACAAGTTTGAATGGAATGTAAATTTTAGGTAGAAAGACATGTACAAAATTATCAAAAGAAAAATAAAAATCTTCAGATGAATATAGATTAAACAACAAGAAAATAAATGAAATACAATCCAAGACAATATTGAAGGCACAAAAGATAACTAACTATAGAATATCAATTCTCATAAAACAGAAATAACTCCTCCAACTCAAAGTCAATGCCACTAATGTCACACCCCAATTCCAGTAGACCCAACTTACCATTAGGAATACCGGCAGTGTGAGTAAGACACATACTTGTCTTACAAACCTACCAGGATCTCTGATAGTAGTACCTTAATATTTTCACAATCTCACATCACAAACCAACATAAGCAACGAAATCAAAGTATAATAATGGAATCATAAATAAAATGGGGAAACATCTAATGATAATATAATAGCAATAACCGAGTTATTCTGTTATATTTATCCATGACATATAATATAATCTAAAAAAAAATATAAGCAATCCACAGTTACACCTGAAAGTATCAAAGTATGATGTACAATCTCACGGTGCGACGTAAGCACAGTGGTCGCAAGCACAGTCCTAATCGTGCTCCTCTGTTTTTGGCATCCACTAGTCGCTCACACCATATCTGACCCAAAAGATACTGGGTCACCCGCTATTGGCACCACAATACCTGCATCATCATCTAAAAAGGGGTGTATGCATGGGGTGAGCCTTCCAACTCGCTCAGTGAGGGGTGGGGTCAAGCACATCTAAGCAAGACAATAGTAGTAATAATTTATGATGCATAATTGTAGAAATTAAACACATGGTCCATGATGCTCGTGATGTAGTTCATTTATTTATTATCCACCTAACAACACAAACTAAGTCTGGTAAATGCTACTACGGCGCATTAGGCTATATCATTTGTCACGGAACTGCCATCGACTACGCAAGGATACAAACCCTAGTCATGAATAGAAGCTTGTCAATCCCCATATGCGTCTATGGGTCACCCAGCAAACTCCTGATAATCCCCTCCTGGCAGTCAAGGCACCCGTACATCATCAGCCACACCGAGTAGGTTCTCACCTTCGAAAACAATCGCATCGTATCGTGGGTGTGGCATTCCGGAAAGGCACATCGAACATACCATTATGGGTTATCCAACACTTCAACCCCTATTGGCAAGGGTTCATAGCATAGGGAATGATACATAATCACATATATGCTATATGCCTTCATAGTGATACAGTTAGTATGAATTACATGATACCAGAAAGACCTTGGCCAAAAAGTGTAATCCATCTCCAAATACAATCCTAGGTACACAATACCAGTGAGACCTTGGTCACAAATTGAAATCCGAGACCATTTATCTAATCTAGCATATATATCATAGTTGAGTATGGACTGAGCAACACCGGTACCAATCATCGGCTACGAAACACATCCATTTCCAAATGCAGTCCCGGGGTACACGATACCAGTGAGACTTTGGCCACAAAGTGTAACCCATGACTACAACTAACTCTAATGCACTTAATCAATGCATAAATACAATATACATACGGCAATCACGGCACCGGTACCATCTCGGCAATGCTAGATTCCATCTCACACACAACCAAACACACGGTGATCACCGTACTGGTACCACCTCGGCCACATTAGATCCCGTCATACATCTCCATACATTTCATATCATAATCGTAAAATGACAAATGTAACATATCATCATCGCATTTGAGCAATTACAATTAAACATATAATTCTAAGCATGTGAGCAATTTCATAATAGTAAACATTCCAAAAATAAACATAGTCCATCCCTCACTTGGTTTACGATCGGGTGTGTTCGGGTTCAAGTACGGCCACCGATCGATCAAATCAAATATAGCTTCGGGGCAAGTGCGTGTCACTGTCCTAGACGCAAAGGGAATCGTACATCAGTACACATTGGGAACATCAGGGACCCACCCAGGTCACCCCCAAAGGGTACAGACACTGTCCCCAAGTGACAGTATTATCACCGAAAACACCCACAGGAAACAGGGTATTTCCACCAGAAATATCAATCCTATTTCTGGTGGAGAAGACAGAGAGCACGTAAGGCTCATTTGTCCACCAGAAACAACCCACTGAAAATAGCTACAGTGTTTCTTGTGCCATATTTCCAATGGTAATACAGAAAGGTCCAACTCAAATTGGAGCTTTTCGGCTCTGGCTTGATCGCCGAGATTTATTCCGTGGAGTTTGTAGGGGATGTTCCTAGCATCATTCTAAGCTAATAAAATCTTGATTCCATAGAGCCGTTTGGGAGATACGTTGATCAAATGATCGAAACCCTAGTTGGTCATTTGGCAATACTTGTTGTCGGAGCTGACTGGGCTTGGTTTGAGCTTGGCAACGGCATCAGGGAGGTGTAACATGCATTCCCTGACCCCAATAGAGTTTGTACACTAAAATCCCATCCATACCTAGCTTTGTCTAGGTCAAAATGAATAGAGAGAGTTGTATGGGAGATTGTACTTACCTCCGATAAGGATTCCGGCAACAAGGCGGCAGCCGACACCAAGGTAGGCCTCCCACCTTATTCTTCTTCTTCCTCTTCTTCTTCCTTCCTCTCCTCTTTCTCTCCTCTTCTATATTGAGCACAAGGGAAATGAGGAAATGAATCCTTATTTCCCAACTTATAACTTAAGTGGACCTTAGGGTTTGTTTGGGTTGGACCCCTTTTGGACCAATCGGGTTAAAATGAATTTCAGAGCATGAGGACCAGACCATATAGGTCTGTAAAGTGCTCATGTCACGAGGAAGGTGTGGAGGATGATTTGGGATCACCCAGAACCATTTACGATGCTAGTGGTGGGAACCACGGGCATCGAAACCCTGGTAGCATCCTGTTAACCCACCGAAAATAGGCACCAGATCCAGGCCTAGGCTGCTTCCGATGGCATATTTCCGATGGTTGTCTTGATGGCTTATTGTCCCATAGCTGGTCTTGCACGGGTGGTTGCCCTCGGACATGCTCAAGGCCTCTTGGCAATTTTGATGCGTGCCGAGATTCAAGTATGGGGAGTCGGTTCACTTACCATTTGGAATCGGAAGGTATGAATCCCCTCCAGTTAGATAGGCACGTAATGCACAAACATGTGGGGTCATCTCTACCCTTTTGGCAATGCGCAGCCGTGAGCCAAAACTTGATCGTAGTTTCGATCTCCGATCCGAGGCCTGCCACAACAGTTCAAATTAGACCGGATTAGGGCACGGGTGTAACAACTAAATACTGAAGGTTTGTGAGGAGTAACTCAGCCTAATCCTTGGAAGGTTGCTAATATCCTTTGCTGTAGTTAGGATCTTTGTTTCAACACTTAACATGACCATCACCTATGTTCACTTGCTTAGAAGCATGATAAGTTTGTTCTCAATGAATGGATGCCTTTTAGGGAATCAAGAGTGGGTAATTTCATAGGTTTGGCTGTATGGATTAAACCAGAGGATCAAGCAGCCAAGATAGAATCATTAGATGCTTGAGACATTGTGTACCTAGGCAAACGAATCCCCACAGAGATTTCTAATCTTGAGGCAGTTCAAGGATTTCGTAGAGGATAAAAACAAGAAATCTGATTTGGAGAATAGGAAGTATACTTTCATACATGGGATACAGGCTGCCTGCTCTGTATGTGTGTGTGTGTGTGTGTGTGTGTGTGTGTGTGTGTGTGTGTGAGAGAGAGAGAGAGAGAGAGAGAGAGAGAGAGAGAACCTGATTTCTAACCTCAATTGCAGAGTCCGATCACTTGATCATTGCAGGTGCTACGCCGTTGCCTTGGTTGCAGAGTCCAACAACTCCAATGGTCATACGATGTGGAGGGAACGAGGGGATGATGGATTAGGGATTAGGGATTAGGGATCAGGTATGACAGAACGAGAGACTGGGGAAGAGGGAAGAAGGGAGTCGACTAGTCGAGGGGCCTTTACCTCCGCCAGAAACGAAAGAGAGTTGTTCGACCATTTGTTGATGATTCTGATGGTTGTGCTTAGCTACGAATTAACCCTTTTTTTCATTTTTTTTTTTTTGACTGAAATAACCCTTTCTTAAAAAAATTACTAAGGCTACGTTTGGTAGTCATCTAGAAAAATGTTTCTAACATTTTTTTTCCGTTCTATGGGAACAAAAAGAACGGAATAAAGTGTTTGGTGTCAATTTAGTGTTTTTGGTTTTTTTGGAACGTAAAGGGGAAGAAAAAGCTAGAAACACAAAATTATGAAGTGACAAAACCTTATTCTATCATTTCGGTTTCATTCCAAATACAAAAAAGGTGAACAATTAGTCGTTCCTAAAACGGGTTCACCAAACACCATTTTTTTTTTTAAACGACATTTTGACATAGAAACTGAAAATTCTGTTTTTGACACAAAATGTTGTTTTTGGAACTAAATGACTACCAAATGCAGCCTTAAAATTCCTATTTTATTTTAATATTTTTTTTGATATCCAGCGTTGAATGTGATTTTGCTCAAATATCCTCGTAAATTTATTTTCAATTGCAATTCACTTGTAGTTTTAAGAGAGTAATTAGTGTCTTGTTATGTTTGGATAAATAACAGACCCTTGTTACATTAATAATTTTCCCTTTATTTTTATATAACAAAAACCAGGGCTCTTGTCCACAAGTAGAGAGAGAGAGAGAGAGAGAGAGAGAGAGAGAGAGAGAGAGAGAGTGGTCCATGGTGTTGAGAATTGAGCCCCTTTCTCTAGGGTTCCTTGCAAGGGAAGTGGGCAAAGGGTTTGGTGAGTTTTTATCGGGAGTAGTTGGAGTAAAGGCAATGAGATTTATTCTTTTAAGTTGTTAGAAGAATAAACAAAACAACTTTTTAGTATTCATGCAATCTACTGTTATGTCATTCTTTTCAATTGGTTCACTCTGCGGGAATATAAAAATGAACCGAATGTGCCAAACGTATTTCTATTCTATTTGCATTCCTATAGAATAGTAGAACACCAGACGTGCTCTCCCAGAGTGTTATCAAACGGCCTCTTAAAGCCCTTTTGATTTTATTTTTAGAAGCATGTTTTTCCATTTTTCTGTTCTCAGAAATGGAAAAACACCCAAAAGCCATTTGATTTTTCTATTCCGTTTCACTTGTTTTTTGAAATAGAAATAGAAATTTATGCCTATTTCTGTGTCTAGAAATAAGAATGGAGAAACAAGTCAGATTTTTTTTTCCTGTTTCTAGAAACAAGAGGGAGGGACAAAATTTGAGAAAAACCCGATACTTCAATCGACCTACCCCAACCCTAACCCATTGTTGAAACTTCTCTTTGTCCAGAATCGACAACTCCAACCTGGTTGTGCAAAGCTCATAGTTCCGGATTGCCTTCATCCTTTTAAATCATATCTCCGCCAAGCATACCTGCAACTCCAACGTCATGCCTCCACTCTTGATCTGTATACCTGCAACGTCATGCCTTCGCTCGTGTCTTGAACCCGACTACATTTTTGAAAACGTCTCGGGAAACAGAAAAATCAAATATCTTTTTGCAATTCCCAAATCGTTTTTTAGCATAGAAACAGAGTTTCTGCACTCAAAAACAACAGAAATAAAATCAAACGATTAGTGAGGTTGCATGTTCAACTCTCCTCTCTTCATATTACCTTGTGACTTAGGGCACCCCTAACCCTGAACGCCTACTTAAGGGTCTATTTGGAAACGCTTCCTTAAGTGTTTCTGGTGTTTTTTTTCTTTGCTAAACAAAAAAATAAAATGTGATAAAATGATTCATTTCTCTATTATATGAACAAATAAAAAAGCACTTGTGAATTAAAAAAAAAAATTCAATATGTTTTATTATTATATAAACAAATACCAGGCATCGCAAACTCCTCTCGCCTTTGACATAACACTCGATGAGCACCATCTCCTCAGTCCTCCCACCCCCCTCCACCCCTAAAGATCCATTTTCTTTGCAAGTCTACCCCAATCGCTGCTATACCTGTGCATCACTGCTACAAGTACAAGCCCACCCCATCCATCCGATAAGTATGCTATCTCTATGTTTTGTTTGGTAAGTGTTTTTTTACCAAAAATATTATCAACTTACAAAAGAATTTTTTAAAAACATAAATACAACATAGTATTTTTTTTATCATAAATGTTGCAAACAGATCCTTAACGTTCTGATTCTTTAGTAGCTGAAAAAAAAAAAAAAAAAAAAAAAAAAACCCACGACAAATTTTTCCTTGGTTTTTTCGGTAAACCATGATAAATTAGGTCCTTGGGCACCTCGGCAAGATCTAGAGTTGTTTATATGAGAATTCTGATATCGAAGGTCGTGGGAAGGAGAACAAAAATACAATTTCAACAATCTATAGCTGCAGGGAGCCGGCACAATGGGAGTGGAGAAGCAATTGTTGAGGGCTGGAACCGGTCCGAAACCCGTTCCTGGTCAGACTGTCACCGTCCACTGCACGGGCTTCGGTTCGTCTCTCTCTGCCTATGCATTGCCTTCCCTTTCTTTTCAATCGATTTCAATTTCCAAATTCCTACTTCTTATCGGTGTTTAATCGTCTTCTTCCTCAAGAAACCCATTAAAATTCCATTTTCTTTTCCTGTCACAAACATCAATCACTGCACAACTTAGTTCCTTGTCTCTGTGAATCGTTCTTGTTAGTATGGGTAAAGTCAGAGACAGATCATCCACCATTGAGTTGGGTTGCGGATTGGGAAGACGGGAGATGAGTCGTCAGTGTTCATATGATGATGGTGAAGTAAAAGAATGGCCAGCTTCTTCATCGTTTCTCAGAGGAGCTCTGGTTGGAGATACCTAATCAGCCAAATAAGACAAGTTCATGTCACCTGGCTTTATAACGTTTAAATTTTGTGTTCCTTAGGATTTAATTTATTATTAATCGGTCGCCTTTCAACCTGTTCTGGGTTATGCATTGTCATCGGCTGATTTTCTTTAGCTGTTTTGCTCAATATAGGTAAAAATGGTGATCTCTCACAGAAGTTTTGGAGGTTAGGAGTTTCTCGCCTTCTGTCTCTTTTCCATTTCTTTATTTCTTGCTTTATTCAAGCAATGATAACATATAATAATTTTTTTTCCTATTCCTTCCCATCCGAAATACCAATTAACTGCTTTCCCCATTCCCTTGAGTTTGTTTCTTATCTTCTTTATTTTTGTATCTTAGCACAAAAGATCCTGGGCAGGAGCCTTTCTCGTTTAAAATTGGCCAAGGTGCAGTAATCAAAGGTAACTATAAGTGCTCTCTCTCTGCACGTGCCAATTAAACTTTGGATATAGAAATTTTTTTTGGGAGGGGGGGGGAGACAATTTTTCCTTTTGAAGTGATGTCTTACACTCTTGTTGATCTTTTATAACATACTGTGTCTCTTACTATTGTGTTGATCTCTTAATGTTATTCTTTTTATTGTAGTTAATCTTTTTTATCGTAGTTTATCTTTTCTAATATTAATAGTGATCTTAGCCTTGAATTATTTTGTTTCCCCTAGGTGCACAGTTACGAGTGTCAACAATTTACCTATGTTTGTATGTTTGAAATGGGATTGATGGTGGTCATGGTAGCTCTTTGTTATAAAACATGCTGGGTTTGTAAGTTCTGTCACAACTGTAACTTAGGGAAGCTGTTCCTTGAAAGCTTTTGGCATGGGGTGGATGCATGCCAATTTGTACTACTACTTTACGTGTCAAACATGACCCAACAAGCTTATCTTGTAAAACAATTATGTAGTTATGCATATAAGGATATTAAGCATGGGAAATATATTAAGTGGATCTGCTTAAATAAGATGTTCTTTGATGGCAACAACAATGGTAGGGTTTTGGTTTTGATTGGTCGCTATTGTGGAATGTAATTAGTTTGGATCCGGGTTCCAAAATCGGAATCGGATCGCTTATGGGCCCATTCAAGAGTGCACTAGCCAAATATTGAAGAATAATGGCAGTTCTTGTAAATAAATTGAAGTTACAAAGGGGAATGACACTCTTTGTAAATAACCAGAATTTTCTAAGGCTTAAGTTGGTAGGTTAAGGAGAGAGCGGATATGGTGGGGATTAGTATTTATTTGTCATGGGCATATTTGGAAGCAAAGTTAAGTTAAAGGTTAATGGTTTATAATGAAGGAAAGGAAGGGTATTTTGGAAAGTGAAGTATGAAATAGGGAGATAAGCAAATTGTGAGGAGCAAGCCAGATTCTTAGTTGGTCTTCTTCAACCTTGGACAGAACCAGAAATGGGAGGCAGATTTGATAGCTTTGTTAGAGCTCTCTCTCAAGCCATCATGGGTCGACCTAGGGCTTGGAAGTGAGAATTGCAGCACAAGGATCTTGTGATTGCAGCCAAGGTTCAGCCAAAACAGTAAGTGAAAGGATGGACGGAAGGTTTCAGAACCAGATCTGATCTCTGGTTAACACTTCTAGCATGGAGCAAAGATCGATTCGAGAATATGAAGGGGTAAATCGTTTCTATCGCAGGGATGTTTCCTACCAATCTCCAGCCAATCTGAAGACCATTACTAGAGATTGATATCAACAACTGAGCCTTCAAGTACCGTCTAGAAACAGAACCAGAGAAAGAGGACAAGGAAACCAAGAAGAAGAAAGGAAAGGGGAAAGAAAAGAAGAAGGTCAGGGAAGGGGAGGACAACACTGTTCTGCTGCTTCATACGTCTCTTTTGTAATAAGTGACTTTATATTGTTGGATATTAATTTCTTTCAAAGTCACGTAGCCTCCCCTCTTTTTTTTTTTTTTAAGACAATAGGAAAATTTATAGCGCCAACCCCTAGAGAATGCCTCTATTAGAGAGACACCCTGATGTAGATCCATATTATGGGCTAGGCTATCGCAAGAGGAAGCCCAGCCCATAATATCACTAACGTCCCTCCTATTTGAGGGGGCTAGGTTATTCTTTAGTTAATTAAATAAAGGCCCATTAGGCCCATCGATTGTAAGTGCCCCAGTGGGCCCATCAATTGTAAGTCCTTTATGGACTATTAGTTTAAGTAGTCCTACTCCATGTTGGAGTTAGAAGTCAAGTCCTAGTTCTATTTTCAATTCTTAGTCGTAGTAGGAGTGTCTAATCGTCTTTGGAAACTAGCTTTTAGTCTTAGTATGATTGTAAACTTCTCTCTATAAATAGAGATGCATATGTATCATTATTTCTCAGATTTGAATAAAGAAGTTTGCTACTAATTTTCTTAAAGCAGCTGGGATCGCTGTGGGTGAGAAGCCCAGGCTGAGATAGCCACTTCCTCTCCCACTTCCCTTGTTTCTTCTTTGTCTTATCACTTTATTTCCATTATTATTTGCTGTTTACTGTTAGAAGAATTTCAGATCTGTTGGAGCTTTAAAAACCAGAATTGGCCAGCAAAGGAATCTCTCAACTTGAAGTCAATTGATCCCCTTGCTGCCCTTTTCTCTGAACTGCCTCAAGAGACATTCAGCAGGACTGTTCCAGGCCATCCAAGGACCTTTTGATCCCCTTCCGAGCACGGTTAAGGAAGCAGTCCTGTCTGTGAGAAACTTCTCTTGTTTCTCTCTCCTCAGACCTGAAATCAAGAAAGTGAGTAACTTTTTATCTGTCTGTTAAAAGCTCTTCATTTTTTTTAGGTTTTTATCCCCTCCTTAGGGACTCCCATCGACCCAAGTTTCAGCTCAATCTGAGCTTCACAGCAGCAGCTGCCCCTTTCCCTATTTTACCTTGCGCAGGAGTTTTTCTCTCTCTTGGCCGGTTGTGTCTTTTGGGTTTTCTTCTTGTGGGTTGCTTGTTTACTTGTAAGGGTTGTCTTCTATCTTTGTTTACTTTGTTCTAAGGTCTCTTTTAAGTTGTATTGTTTGGGGTTATACTTGTGGGGGTTAGCTTCTTGCAATCTACTCCTACATTACACCTCTTGCATGATTCCAAATTATGCTCTCACCCCCTACCATCAGTCTTTGTTAAGTGAGGATTTGAAATGATGATTTTACCCTTTTGACTAAAATGCATGACCCTAAATCCTATCCTCTTCTTCTTCGCCACACAAAGGCAACCGACGAACAACCTAACCCTTCCTCGCCCTCAGCTCTGCTGTTGCAAAACCTTTCGCCCCATCCACCACTACTGCAACTGTAGAAAAGTATTTTGATTTTGCTTCTGATTTCAAGAAAAAATTGGAAACAATGAGGTTTCCGTTGCTGATTTTGATTTCGATTTCGATTCTGTTTCTGATTCCGATCATCAAGAAAAAAAAACTTGGGCTTGCATGCACCTTGTGTTGTAAATGCCCACCAGAATTCATTCCTTTCGCCTCGTTCCCACTTTGTCTCGACTTTGTCACCAGCGTCACCTCCTTTGTCACAGTCGTCACCTCCTCTGTCACAGTCATCACCTCCTCTATCATCCCATCATCCATTGTCGGTTTCGGACTTGGACATAATCTCCTGACTCACACTAATTTCGAACGAGGATTCGAGTTCGGGTTTGAAAACAATAGTCTTGCTTTTCTTTCAAATTATCAAATGGAAAGTCTAGATTCTAGCTAAACCCAAGGTGACTGTAGTAGCGAAGCCTGCTATAACGACCCCAAGGAGTTTGGTCGTTGGCGGTCCAAGATCGATTTCATTTTAGGGAATGAACTAGTATGGATTTTCACAAACCATGGGAAAAAGCATATAAAATAAATAAAAAATGTAATTAATTCATAGAAATGTGCAGCGGAAGTCTTAAATAATAAATAACAAAATAAAAGACACTTCCCCCATAGGAAGGTTTAAAATGAAGATGACATTAAAGGTTAATAAGCCTTACAAAAGACTTTAAAGAAAATGCTAAAGAAAATAGAATCATCAAGAAACTAGAAATAGCCACCGTCATCCTTGTTAAACCATAGGTATGCAAGAGGCTCTTCATCTCCCTCTCCATGAATCTCAATCTCATCATCTGAAATATTGTAAGGGGTAAGCTTTTGGGGAAGCTTAGTAAATGGCGGAAATCACAATTTACACAAGTTTGAAAACAAAAGAAATAAAGTTTTTTTTTTTTAAAATGAAATGTGAACTATTATAAAAATAAAGAAAAAATTAACGAGTCATTCAAACAATAATAGATATCACAAATCATGATTAATGAAATTTAACACTGCCGTCCCGTATTGTATTACGGCTCACACCGTACTGTGAACTTGATCAGTGTGTTAACCCATTCACATAATTCATAGTCTCAATAATAGTTCAAACATATGAGAATGGCATGTGCCCCCATACAGTACTACGGCTCACAGCGTACTGTGATCATAATCCACATTCATTCCATATGCAAGATATTACAATCACACCATTAGTTCTTGTAGGGAATAAAACACGCCCTATCATCTCGTACCGTACTATGGCTCACACTGTATTGTTTCCTTAATCGATAGTGAGGTTTTTGCACAAACAAAATGTACTCAATGATATCATACATCATCCAAAAATCCGTATAGGGACATAATGTAATAATCACAAATCTGAAAAAAAAAATGAAAAAAATATAAATCAGAATTTCTAATATGCTTTTATTATTAAGTGTGAAATGCCAAACCCAATAAAGAGATAGAAATTTCAAGAGAAATAAATTTACAAATCTAAGAAAAAAAATTTAGTCATTTAATATATAAACATACAAGTTAATTTCCTTTATCACATATTAATAATTATAAAAAAAAACATGTGTAGAGAGTGAATTAGACCACTTACCGAAACTTTCACAGAAGACAAAAAAAAAAATCTTTAGATGTAAGGTCTTGAACGAACGTTTCCTTCCTAATTAAGCGAAGCCAAGGGAAGTGGTTGAACCTTTCTTCTTCTTCTTCTCACTTGAATCACCAAGAGGGGAAAAAGATGGGGGTGTCCCACTCTCTCTCTCTCTCTCTCTCTTTTCTTCTCTCTTTTCAAAATCTGCAGCCTTGTGAGAGGCTGCCAACTTACCTTCTCTTTTTATTTCCCAAGCTCTTTTCCTAATTCAAAGAAGAAATAAAATCTTTAAGGGCCAATCAGCTTTCCCCCTTGTCAACTTGCTTAGCAAGGCCAAGAGGAGATGCCAAAAGTCTTGTCCATATGCTCCTTGATTATGCAATTTTCCCATCTTGATTTGAATCTTATAAGGAAGCCCCCTTGATTTGAATCTCACAAGGAAGGGGAAAAAGATATCATTAAGTTAGTATAATTAAAAGGATATTAATCTAGGTGTCCAATCATAATTGCAGGAATTTGAATAATTAGCATAATAGGTAGGGTGGTTTGAAAATCAACCATAAGTATATAAACTAAATAAGGAAATAATGTGAGGTGGGGATATAAAATACTATATTTAATATGGTTTATAATAGGCAAGTAATTGTAAGGCAAACTAGGAGTTTTTATAAGTGACCGACAATCCAAAAGACAGTTATGTTTCACCACATAGTTACCATAAAAAGGTATGAGTCTAAAAAAATAAATTTGCAATTCAAAAACATTTAAAAAAAAAAACTTACTAGAAATAGAGCGGTGTCAAGGCCAAAGAATCTTGGAATTTTGTCAACAAGTTTACATTTTGACCACCACGTCATCCATTACAAACATTGACTTTGATTGCCGCGTCATTAGCTGACTCATCACTTCAGGTCAATGTTGGACTAAGTCAAAGAAAAAAAATAGGGGTGACTTGTCAACAAGTAAATGTTGAACATCAACGACCTTGTGGACTCCTGAAACCATTAAAAATTCCACAGTGGAAATGGGACTCTATCGGAATGGACTTTATCACTGCATTGCCTAAGACTCCAAAAGGTCATAATGCTATATAGGTTGTGGTGGATCGTCTAACTAAATCAGCTCATTTTATTGCCTATTCCATGAACTATACCATGGAGATGATGACTCAATTATATGTTGATCTGGTATTACGCTTATATGGAATATCCTTGTCAATTGTATCGAATAGAGAGACCAGATTCACCTCTCGATCCTGGAAAGGGGTGCAAGAGGCTATGGGAACGGAGTTGAAGTTTATCACTGCTTTTCATCCTTAGACAGACGGACAAACAGAGAGGTTAAATCAAATCATTGAAGACATGCTTTGGGATTGTGCTTTAGACCTGAAGGGCAGTTGGGAGAAGCATCTTCCTTTGGTCGAGTTCGCTTATAACAACATCTTTCAAGCGACCATTGGAATGGCTCCTTATGAAGCCTTGTATGGGAGGAAATGCTGCTCACCCTTGTTTTGGGATGAGGTTGGGGAAAAGAAGTTAGCCAAGCTTGACTTAATCAATGAGTCACAAGAGAAAGTCCAACTTATTCGGTTGAGGATCAAGGCAGCCCAAGACAGATAGAAAAGCTATGCTGACACTAAAAGGAGAGAACTGGAATTTTCTGAGGGCAATAATGTGTTCTTGAAGATCGCACCGATGAAAGGAATAGTTAGATTTGGGAAGAAAGGCAAGTTGAGTCCTCGGTTTATCAGACCTTTTGCAATTTTGAAGAAGGTTGGAATTGTGGCATACCAGCTCGCTCTACCACCCACCCTATCTAGAGTACATGATGTTTTCCATGTGTCTTTACTCTGGAAGTATGTAGCAGACCCATCACATGTCTTGAGTTATGAGTCGTTGCACCAATCTGACTTATGAAGAGTCACCTGTACAAATCCTGGACAACAAAGACCAAGTGTTACGAAGACGTACTATTCCGTATGTGAAAATTCTCTGGAAACACCACGGGGCTTTGTGGGAACTAGAAGAGGATATGCGGGCCAGATATCCACAACTATTTGGTGAACCAGGTAAACTTTGAACCTAAGTTTATACCTCAAATTACTGTTACGCTCAGGCTAAGCTAAGTCTAAATGTGTCATACCTTAACAGATACTAGCGACTTAGGATCGGTAGCAATTGAGGGAAGAGAGGAAGATAGGATTCAAGCTATGGATCTTGAGGTAACTTCTTTTTCTCTAGAGAACTTTTAAATTTCGAGAAATTTCGGTTCCCGAAATTTCTTTAAGGAGGGAGGACTGTAATACCCCTAATTTTTTTCTTTGACTTAGTCCAACCCTAACCTGAAGTGATGAGTCAGTTGATGATGGGGCAGTCAAAGTCAATGTTTGTAATTGATGATGTGGTGGTCAAAATATAAACTTGTTGACAAAAGTGCAAGATTCTTTGGCCTTGACACTACTCTATTTCTGGTAAGTTTTTTTTTTAAATGTTTTTGAATTGCAAATTTATTTATCTAGACATACCTTTTATGGTAACTATGTGTTGAAGCATAACTGCCTTTTTGGTTGTCGGTCACTTATAGAAACTCCTAATTTGCTTTACAATTACTTGCCTATTATCATATTAAATATGGTGTTTTATCTCCCCACCTCACATTATTTCTTTATTTAGTTTATATACTTATGGTTGATTTTCAAACCACCCTACGCATTATGCTAATTATTTAAATTCCTGCAATTATGATTTGACACCTAGATTAATATCCTTTTAATTATACTAACTTAGTGATGTCTTTTTCCCCTTCATTGTGAGATTCAAATTAAGGGGGGTAAATTGATTATCCTTTTTCCCTTATAAGATTCAAATCAAGGGCGTGGGACAAATAATCAAATCAAGGGGCATGTGGGCAACACTTTTGGCATCTCTTCTTAGCCTTGCTAAGCAAATTGACAAGGGGGAAAGATGATTGGCCCTTAAAGATTTTATTTTCATCTTTGAATTAGGAAGAGAGCTTGGGAAATAAAAAGAGAAGGGGGTAAGTTGGCAGCCTCACAAGGCTGCAGAGTTTGAAAATAGAGAGAGAGAGAGAGAGAGAGAGAGAGAGAGAGAGAGAGAGAGAGAGAGAGAGAGAGAGAGAGAGAGAGAGAGGGGCACCACCACTTTTTCCCATCTCTTGGTGATTTAACCCCTTCGCTTGGCTTCGCTTGATTAGGAAGGAGACGTTCGTTCAAGACCTTATATCTAAAGGTTTTTTTTTTTGCCTTCTATGAAAGTTTCGGTAAGTGGTTTACTTTACTCTCTGCACATTTTTTTTTTTTAATAATTATTAATATGTGATATAGGAAATTAACTTGTATGTTTATCTATTAAATGACTAATTTTTTTTCTTAGAATTGTAAATTTATTTCTCTTGAAATGTCTATCTCTTTATTGGGTTTGGCATTTCACACTTAATAATAAAAACATATTAGAAATTCTGATTTATATTTATTTATTTATTTTTTTTTTCGGATTTGTGATTGTTACATTATGTCCCTATATGGATTTTTGGATGGTGTATGCTATCATTGAACACATTTTGTTTATGCGAAAACCTCACTATTGATCAATGTCATAGTACGGTGTGAGCTATAGTATGGTAAGGGACGATAGGGTGTGTTTTATGCACTACAAGAACCAATGGTATGATTGTAATATTTTGTATATGGGATGGATGTGGATCATGGTCACAGTACGGTGTGAGCCGTAGTACGGTATGGGGGCACATACCATTCCTATACGTTTGAACTATTATTGAGATTATGAATTATGTGAATGGGTTAACACACCGATAAAGGTCACAATACGGTGTGAGCCGTAGTCATGGTTTAAAGTATCTTTGATACCGATACGATACCCTCCGATACGTATCTTAAATTTAGCCGACCGATACGATACACACCGATACGATACATGGAATTTTTAAAATTCTTTCGTATTGATATATATCCTATGATACATACCGATATGCACCAATACACTATCGATACGTATTTGTAAGTATCGGTATGTATCAGTACATATCGGTGAGTATTTGTAAGTATCGATCGGTAAGTATCGATGAGTATCAGTACGTATCGGTGAGTATCGATCAATACGTATCGGTGAATATCGGTATGTACCGATACAGTGCGCTACGGTCATATAATGGCAAAGATGAGTATTTTTTTTCAGGAAAGACGATTTTTTTAGGGGTTTATGTTCCAAAGTTGCTGCCAGTCATATTTCTCTCTAACTAAAGTGGAAATCAAGGTTGGGAACAAGGATTTTACATTTATGGGACAACTACAAACCTTGAATTCTTAGTGCGATACCCTCAATTTAGTGTTTATGTATAATACATGTTATCAATAGTTTTTTTTAACAAAATTTTTATGCAAAAGTGTTTAAAAAGGTGTTTCATTTCCATTTATGTGCGTATCTTTAGCGTATCCTAGCGTATCTCCAATACGATACGATACACTCGGATACGTATCTTAATTTTGGTCGATCGATACAGCGACCGATACCGATACTTTAATCCTTGGCCGTAGTACGGTACTGGACGGTGGTGTTAAATTTCATTAATCATGATTTGTGATATCTATTATTGTTTGAATGACTCGTTAAATTTTTCTTTATTTTCA
Organism: Macadamia integrifolia; assembly: GCF_013358625.1. Classification (NCBI taxonomy): domain Eukaryota; kingdom Viridiplantae; phylum Streptophyta; class Magnoliopsida; order Proteales; family Proteaceae; genus Macadamia; species Macadamia integrifolia. The sequence continues at coordinate 36,675,673 of NC_056560.1, read as the reverse complement.
TAATAGTTCACATTTCATTTAAAAGAGAAAACTTTATTCTTTTGTTTTCAAACTTGTGTAAATTGTGATTTCCTCCATTTACTAAGTTTCCCTAAAAGCTTACCCCTTACAATATTTCAGATGATGGGATTGAGATTCATAGAGAGGGAGATGAAGAGCCTATTGCATACCTATGGTCTAACAAGGATGAGGGTGGCTTTAACTTGAGTGGAGGCTATTTCTTGTTTTTTTATGATTCTATTTTCTTTAGCATTTTCTTTACAGTCTTTTGTAAGGCTTATTGACCTTTAATGTCATCTTCATTTTAAACCTTCCTATGGGGGAAGTGTCTTTTATTTTGTTGTTTATTATTTAAGACTTCCTGCACATTTCTATGAATTAATTACATATTTTATTTATTTTATATGCTTTTTCCCATGGTTTGTGGAAATCCATACCGATTCATTCCCTAAAATGAAATTGATCTTGGACCGCCAACGACCAAACTCCTCGATCGGATTTGGGGTCGTTACACCTGCCATGGTGATCACAAGGAAAAAAGTTGCAAAGATCAAGAGAGGACTGAAGATGAAGTGCAACGTAGAGCTTATGAGAAATATCGTAGCCGAAGCAGTAAAGTTGAACCCCATCAAGCCCAGAAGTGGGCCTCCAATCGCTATCCCTGCGAGCGTTGCTTAAAGGGCCATTGTCCCTCTGCTGTGGTATTGGTTCTGGTCGGTAATGATCTCTCCAGTGCCGGTGTGGGTCCCTTTGACATATTCTGCTCCTTGGTCATAGGGGGATATAATAAGTGGTGATATCTGCTGATCCTCAATGGACATTCTTTCTGTTCACTCTCCCTCTTCTTTGTTTCTTTCATCTACCCCTTCTTCTATAGGTTTTCTCATTGTGTTCGATTTTATTGTAGACATGGAAGACATCGATTTTATTCCTCTTCCTATGTGTGTGTGTGCCTGCCTGCCCTGTAGTAAGGCCTAACTTAAGTACTAAATTGATCATTCCTTCAGCAAACCCCATGGCCGAGCTTTAGCTCAGTCGGTTGCAGTCCCTCATGGCCAGCAACCCCCTTGACCCCTACCTTCTTTCTGTGACCTTGGGAAGACCAGCCCGCCCTGTCCAGCTTCTATACTCCCGCCGGCAACTCCTATTGGACATGCAACTTGATTTTAAAAAAAAAAAGAAAAAAAGAAAAAGCAGATTGAAATAGAGTTCATGTTTGGTAGAGGAGAGATGGAGCACAACCGGTTTGGGGATGAAGACGATGGAGCTCAGTTGTGATGGGGGTTAGGGGGTTAAGAGACGGTATATTAGGTACTTCACTTTTTAGAAGGGTATTTTGGTATTTAGAAAAAAAAAAAAAATATATATATATATATATATCAGCTGATGTCAACATTTAAGGTATGTTCCATAACAAAGATTGGAGTCAGTAGCACTTGAGAGCACTGAGGTGGAGATGGCTGGAGAAAATTGTTTTTTGAGCTTAGTAGAATTCAAGCCAAGGTGGGGAATTGTAATAATATAAGGAAAATTTACAGCACCACCCCCTAGAGAATGCCACTATTAGAGAGACACCCCTACATAGATAGGTGTTCTTGTTGATTTTGTGAGGTAGCACATCGGAGGGTTGTAGCGGATTGACTAATTCAGCCTCTTTTCTGGCTTACTGTAGTTTAGTTTTTAAGATTTTTTTTAGTAACTCTTTTGTTCCCCTCATCTTTCACTGCAGCTGTTCACTTTTACACTATTGCAGTAAGTTGTGTTGCTTTCTTTGAAGTGAAAATAGGAAGTCTGAAAAATACATCCAGGGGGTGCTAATTTTAGAGTTAAGTTGGGAGATTCAGTAATATTTAATCCATTGGTGCCTAGAAAATTCCATCTACAAAGCTGTTTGAAAAGGCTATGTATCTTGTTTGACTGTTATCCATTGGTTCTGTGAGGTGCTTGACTTCCTTACTAACAGTGGAAAAGAGGTAGAGAGGTGGGGGGGGGGGGGGGGTGGAAGATAACTGGGAAACCAAATTCTTACATATGTACTCTTTATTCTCCTCTCATTTTATTGATTTTGGGATTTAGTATTAACAGGGAAAAGAGAAGATATCAAAAATGCACCAAGGGGAAAAACTATTCCCCAAAAGGGGCATCTAATTTTTATTTTTTTTCTAGGGGTGTGAATCTTTTCCACAAAACCCTAATGTAGTGTTCCAGTTTTCTTATGCTCTACCCACCTTAAAAGACTCTCACACAAGTGAGCCACCCAATGATGCCATATATTGGTTAACCATATGGATGGGTGTTGCTATCAAGGTTTAAGATCTTGCTCTCGCCCTCCATCTTGCTGATCCAAAAAAGAGAGATCTGGCGAGATTTCGCCGAGATCAAGTATTTTTTCCCTATTGACTCGGTGGTTGGGCTCGGTGGCCATATGGTCTTTGTAGCCCCAGAAACTTTGTATTTACCCTATTTTAGGCCTTCTAAATACAATGGGAACATCCGTTTTTTAAAAATCAAACCTAAAATAGTACTTTGACTTCGTACCCTATGTAAGTAGCATAGTTTTTAAGGCGCTGGTAAGGTTGACGCTGAATGCGGTCTAGAGATGGTAAGGCAGTGCTCCGCCTTATGTGAAGTGGCGCCTTATGGGTTTTTTTTTTTTTTTTTTAACACATTTTTAAATTACTTGATGAAGATTCCAAATATAGATTTTTTATTGGTAGGTGTATGGTTTTGTTAACACTTGAGATGTATGGGATCAGCTTTACTCTACCAAAAATAACCAAAACAAACAAAACAAAAACACAATTCACAAACAGGGTTTGGATTTTGTCAAGGGTTTTAAGAAAGGGCTTTGAGAAGGAATCAAGGAACAAGGAAGAACCACTGATCCAGGCGACCATTTTGCTCCGGCAGCGGTGAGCTTCATTCTTCTTTGACAGGAGTAGAAATATAGTGGATGACCTTAGGGCTTAGGCACTCATTTTGGCATCATAGAGGTAAGTATAATAAATACTTGTAATTTTTATGTCTTCTTTTCTTTATATTTATAATTTTGTTTCATAATTATGTATTTATATTATATGTTAATATGTTATGATGATTGATGATTGATGATTGATGAAGATGAACTTAGTTTATTCACTTTATTGATTTGTTTTCTTGATGAATATCTTACATTGGTATGAATATGAACCTTTAATATTTATTTAACATATGAGTAATAGGATTCAACTAGAATTTGAACCAAATAGATTGGTTTTATAAAAAAATTACATAGTAACGCTTTAGTCAATAAGGTGACGTTTTATGCCCGCCTTATCACTAAGGCGCTCCGAAAGACCCTCAAACGCCTCTGTCGCCTTACCGCTTTAAAAACTATGGTAAGTAGTCTCTGAGTCTTCAGACCCTAGGCTAGTATGCTTTATTCCACAATCAACACATGACACAACATAATCATAAGAATTTAAAAGACAAGATAATTACTTAATTGCTTAACAATTAACATTGATGATTAATGAGTCACGTTCACATACATTGAAAATTTGGAATAATATATGATAAGCGACATAACAATATAAGGTTAGTGTTATATGCATCATTTATTTAAAAAAAAAAAATTTAAAAACAGAAAAATATATTTCCCTATGTGAATCCGTAGATCAATTTTATATGCATCACATATAAAAAAAACCAATACAAACCAACGACTATTTGATGTTGTTTCCATGAAAAAATGGGTTTGAGATTTTTTTTTTAATCTAAAATGGTTCTTGAGAAGAAAAGTAACTTCAAAAGTGGATGAGGAGGTAATATTCTTTACTCTTTAAGTTTCAATAAGTGTAGGAATGGAGATCCTCAAGCAAAAACTCCAAAAATCCTTACTCTTTAGTTTTTTTTCCTCAAAAAAGTAAAGAGAGAGAGATGTGAGATCTGATCTCGGCAAGATCTCAGTCGAGTTTTTGTACAATTTTTAACTAGCCATGCATCTCATCTCGCCTTTTTAGAAAAAAAGAGATATTGGCGAGATCTTAAACCATGGTTGTTATCTCGATAAATCTCTTCTTGAACTGAATTATCAGGATGGCATGGATTGGTGCTTCATTGAGGTCTTTGACTCACCACTGAAGGCTGGTCCTGTCAATTTCATACAATTTTAAATGCACTGTGAGTTCCATGGATTTGTCAAAAGGTAATTTCTGAATTAAAAATGAAAAATTGTATACCTGGACTTTGATGCGGTTGTACTAACTGTACCACTTCCCCTTATATTTTTCCATTTTTTCTTGGACAGTATTTCTGTAGATTTACTTCTTTCCAGTTTTTCCTCCCTCCCTCCCTCCCCCCCCCCCCCCAAGAAAAAAAAACCCCCCTTTTTTATGTAAACATCGAGAATTCCTGTCTGCCTCACTAGCATTTTATGTACTCGAGTAATGATGGTGTTATAAATTTTTGGCTAAAAGGTAGCAGCGCTTAAGCGTTCCCAACTTGTAATTTGTAAACACTCCATTTAATTTGTGCCGTTGGTCTTGTCTGAGATAATTTGAACCATTTATTTATTTCAACCGATTACTTGTTCTTTCCGTATCCTTTACAATTCCTCAATTGTGCAATACGGTGCAGTTCTACCTTCATTGTCCGACATGTGTCCTTGACAATGTGGACGGTGAATATGAGGAGAGAAGCATGGAGCTTCACATGGAGCTTCACCATGTCTTCTGATCCGCTGATGAAGCTACTCTCTGCCATGGCTGCCACCACAAGCTCACCAGCAAGCACCGTCTGGCTAAGTATTTTCTTCGTTTTGCCTTTCTTCTCCAGAATTTTCTTTGATCTTTGATTGGATAAAGGAAAAGATCTTCTGATTGCTACGTTTATTTCATAGATCATGTCTTCGGGGTTCTGTTTTTTCTTGTGGATTTGAGGTTTTGGGGTTTATGGAAGCTTGATACTCTGGTAACCCTTTGAATTCTTCTCATTCAAACGTGGGGTTTTCTTTTCCATTATCTTGTTGGATCGATTTCTTGTCATGATCTCGGCTGTTTCAGGTTTTCTTCTGTGGAAATCCCATCTCTAGAATTTATGAGCTACACTGCACTCCTGCATAGGTTTCTTTTTCTCCAGTCTTTCTCCGTCGGCTTCCGTTATTGGTTTCTTTGTTTTCTAATGAGCTTCTTTTTTTAATGATCTGCTCTTTCCATCTCTCTCTCTCTCTCTCTCTCTCTCTCTCTCTCTCTCTCTCTCTTTAATTATTATTTATTTTATATTTTAATTATGCAATATTATTTGATTCTTTGAGAATACCCATCTCTCACATTGTCCGAAATCCATCATCTTCGTCGGAGAATAAAGTAGCGAAGAAAGGAATGTCATCTGCGCAACCACTCACAATTTCTGGTTGAAGGAGATCTGCAATACGCGGGGATCGATGAGAGGAAAAGGAAAAGGACGCTTTCAAACCGAGAATCTGCAAGGCAGTCACATCAGAAGAAGCAACAACACTTGATCTGATAAACCAAATTTGTCAACTCCCCTGCCCATCACAGCCAGGACATCCTGCAACACTACAACCAGATCGAGTCTGAGAACCAAATTCTGAGCGCTCGTATGGCTGAATTGAACGATAGGTTGGGGTCTCCGAACTCTCTCCTCAGCTTCATGGAGTATGATCCCTTCATGAACACTCCCCAGATATCGGATCCTCTGCTAAAACCATGGCAACTTCCTTGCCCATCACAACAGATATTGGCTGCTTCTGCTGATATCGGATCCTCTGCTTCTCCAACCCAGTGGACGGCCAGAAAAACCGGGAAGCTAGACACGGGTGGATTGCTTCAAAGCTCCTCTTTTGTAGAAGTAGAAGTAGACCAGATGTAGAAGTAGAAAGCCCTAATAAAGGCATGAGGGCAATCGAGGACTTGCAAAGTCTCGAATACAAACAAACGATACATCAACTGGAAACCGGGTGTGGAGGTATTAGCCATTAAGGGAGGCATGAGAGTAATCGACGGCTTGGATTTATTATAAAGAGATCAACGCTCCAGATTATATGTGGTGTTTGTAAGTTGCGAGCGCTTAAGCACTGCTACCACTCACCCTAAATTTTTTTACTAAGGCATACGCATAAAGTCGTTGAGATTATCCAGTTCCAGCTTTGGCTTCTGTAGCTGCTGTTCCAGTTCTTTCCTCACGTCTTTTCTGTCTTAGCCTTGTTGGTCCTTAGCAACAAGATTTCAGGTAGCTTGCACGACCAGCAGCTTTACTATGTGAGTTTCCCAGTGTTTTGAAGAAATACAATACTGGTTTTATAGTATTAGTTTCCCTTACTCTTGATGGAGCTAGTTCAAAAGGGAAGTCAGCTCCTTTAAAACCTTTAGTCAAAAAGCTGCAGTAATGAGGGGAAGTCAGTTTATTCTAGTGCAAGTGAAGTCATCACTTCATTGCAGGCCATCCATATCTCTTTTCTTTCCCAGTAAATGTCCTGTGGTAGACTTTTGTTTGACTATGGGGAACATTCCATGTAATTTGACCTGACAAATTGGTGATGGTTTCTTTTGCTAATATTTGATGGAAGGTCCTGTAGGCTTTAAATCCTTTTCATTTGGTATATTAATTGCTGTTCTGCCATATTTTAGGATGGGATGAAGGTGTGTTGGGGATGCAAGTAGGAGAAAATGCTCGTCTTCAGGTAACATTCGTTTCTCTTGGTTGGTATTTTTTGGTATTTTACTTATTGAGGGGATCTACATGCTACTTGCATGTGGTGGCATCTCCCATGCGAAGCCAATAGGCGCACGGGAGGGGGTGCATCATGATCCGTATTACATGGGTCCTGCATGGTCAGGGATGAGAGTACACTGCAGCGTGTACTTCCTTTTCCCTTTAAACATTAATTCTGTAGTTTGTTAGTTGAGAACTTTAATCATCTTCCTAATAGATTTGGCTTTGGAAAATTGTGATGAATAGTATGAATGTTGATTTGGGTATGTCTTATGAAGCAGAATCTATGCAGACATTTTTTTTTTTCATGTGCAATTTTACTTTTGTTGAGGTTTCTCTCTTGTTCATATTGTCCTCCCTCACACTTTGATTGGAAATTCAAAATCTATGGGTTTTGGGGTAGGGGACTTTTTTTGGGGGGGGGGGGGGTTATCAACATGATGAATTGCTGATTAATTTTTGTAGCATCTCAGTGTGAAGCAACACACTTGGTTACTATGATACTTCTTGGCAACTCCCCAAAGACCACCCAAACTCAGGGCTGGGTGCGGCGGGATGTGTGGGTATCTAATAGAAGCAGGTGTGATTGTGAGCTGTTGGTTGAAATTTGATGTAAGACTAGCTAATCCTAGGCAGGATTTGAAAAATCTGACTGAATAGGGAGAAATATGAGATCTCACAAACCGTACCTCAGATGGGGCTGAAACTTGGAGTGGATGAAGGTCCTAGATGGGTCAACGAGCCCTCAAAAGATGAGCTAATTCTGATGGTTGAATTGATAGTTATGATGTTGACATGAATTAGGAGGCTTTTGATAACTTTCTTGAGATTTCAACCTCCGATGAACCTCAAATTTGGAGCAAAGGCCCCTCGTGTGATGCCCAACTATTCTTCAAAAGATGAGTGTCAATTGATGACTGGTTGAGAAGTTATGCTTAAAGAATGAAAAAGAAAACTTTATGGAAGTTCTGCAGTATAACAGCTACAGTCCTTCAAATTGATCTTTTGATGGAACTTCTGAACTTCAACAAGCTTGTAATGATCACCTAAACACACTCTCACAACAAACAAATAAAGGGGGATGACGAATTAGTGAATGGACATCTCACGGTACTCACCCTCTCAGGTAGCAGCTATCTCAGCCATGAGTAAACACTCAAATTCATAAACTTCAAAATTTTTTTTTTTTCTTTCATTATGATCAATGACTTTAAATAGCCTTACATATCTTGGACACAAAGAAATAGCATAAAAGGAAACTAATGGACTGAATTAAGATTTTCTAATTTGTGTCTAACTGAATTAAGATTTCTAATTTATGTCTAACTTGTTAACCAAGCTTAACAACTGAACTTAAAAAGGAAGCTAGCCTAAGTTGCAAAATAGGAAACAAACTTGATAATCTAAAAAAGGAAACTAAATCCTATACTAGCTGGCCAATTCGATGGCAGTTGGAGATCTTCTCTTGAAGTTGAATAAGGGACAGCTGTATAGCTTCTGGAAGATATTTTTGAAGACCAAAACTTGCTGATAAAAATACTGTTCACATGAAACAGTAACACAAGTTATGGAAGCTGCTGGACAAGCTGGATCGATGGCTGCTTGGGCTCTTCTAGAAGACTAATTAGGGAAGTAAAATATGCATTATCCAAGGGGCTGTTTGGTTCGATGACTACAGGAGTGGACCAACATAGGTGCAAAATTGGGACCTACAAGGCTGGCTCGGTGGGACTAAACCAGGTCCAGACTTGGGACAGAACTGAACCATGGTTTGGCCAGTTCGAGTCCTCCTTTCGACAACCCTATGTACATCAAAATTTCTCGACTTATGTTGTAGTTGTAGGTGTTTTAGATATTATGTTTTCTGCTATACTGTTAAAATGGAATGTTTTGAAATTGAGATGAAAGAGTCAAATGATGTTACGTTGGTACCACAAACCCCCTTTGTTGGCTTAATGTTAGAGGGTGAAAGTGACATTGCTAACCATCCTAAGAAAAAGCCCAAGGCTAGGGTAGCAGCCTACTGGGCACTGGTTCAAACCAACAGATTTGAAAGACTGTGGATGGAAAGCCTAGGTTCAATGTATTAAGTGTAGATAGTTGTTCATGGCTGACCCATTTAAATGGGACCTCCAGCTTAAACAATCATATGTAAAGGTGTCCTAAGCATGAAAACAAGGACATAGGCTCATTTGTTGGGAAGTTAACTTTAATGGATTTCAAAATTGACCCCAAAGTTGTACGTGAGATTTTTTTCTTTTATTGTAAAAAATGAACTCCTTTTAAAATTTGTGGAGTACAAAGATTTAGGAAGTTGATGCTATATTTGTACCCTGATCACACCCCATTAGCAGTAACACACTACTGAGCGATATTCAAGAAGGAGAAGAACACTATCAGAGAGGTAGTCAAAAGTACTCCTTGGAATGTTTAGCGACCACTAATTTGTTGACCTCCATCTCCAATGATGGATATGTGACACTCACAACCCATTGTTTGGGCAATGCAAGTGCAAATGGTGTATTTTTTCCTTATTTGAGAACAAAACTCAACGCGAAGGACCTTTTAATGTAAGGGTATTGAGAGATCAATAACCCCCAATGATATCTAAATACGACTTAAAATTAGATACTACATAATATGACCCATGATTCTGGTTTTGAGTGTACCAGCTAATTCCAAGACCAATGAGCTTAGACTGGCCTGTTGAAGAACCATGGGCCTGGTTCTTCTTAGGCTTGCAATATTATTGCTTGATGTAGTACTTTTCTACATCAGGTCTCCCCAGCTTGGAAACATTCAACTCCGGCAAATTTAGGAAGGACATGTATTTAACTCTCGCACAAATCCTGGTTGATGTGCTTAAAATCATTGGCATGGATCCACGTGCAATCATGTTGAGGTCGTCCTTCCATTTCACTGGAAAAAACTAGTGGCTGCTGCTGCCCCATGTTGAACTTGTTATCAATAACATCTTCAATTTCATTTATGACCAGTGAAGCAAACAAGGAAGCCATAAAGGTATGCTTAGTATCACCATAATCTGTATGGGGTCCCACATATAGAGTAAGATCAGCAAGACACAACATTAAAAACATTGCTAATTTTCGTGTCTGGTGGTAGCTCTAACATGTAGGCTTTTGGTCCAATTCTTTTCAGCGCCTTGAATGAACCCATCTTCAAGGATGCAACTTAGTATTGGTATCGGGTGTGAACCTTTCCAATACAACTCAAATCCTCACCATATTGCCTTGGCTTGAACTCAACGAAACGGCAATGTCGATCAGTGGCTGCCTTGTATGCATCGTTGCTGATTGCTGTGTAGGTGGGCATCCGTGTGTACCTCTGTGATGTGCCAGATGAACTCATCCACCTCGACGCTCACTCGAACATGAGAAGTTATTGGTACCAAGTTAGGCCTATTATGCTGAAGGCCAGAAACTATCTCAAAGAGTGTGCAACCCATGTTACGGGTGGCAGAATTGTTATAAGAAAATTTTCCAATGTCAGGTATTGACGGCCAAGTCTTCTTATGGTCTCGATAAGACAACGTAAGAGGTTGCCAAGGCTTCAATTCACACTTTCCATCTGTTTCTTTGTTTTGTGCTTGATAGGTTGTAGAAAATTCAGCTTTATATTTGTCTTCGTCTACAAAGTCTTTCAAAGTAGGTTACGAACTTCACATCACGATTAGATATTATCTACTCCGTCATTCCATGTAGTCGCACCACCTCTTTGACAAATATGGCAGCAATGTGGCTTGCATCAAATGTCCACCCATTTTGCCTCCATGTAGCTCCTGAATGAGGTGTTGCCTTAAAGATGTGTTGGGGATGCACCAGTGAGGTCCTGAAAAGAGGAAACCATAATATAAGGAATACTTCGTAATTCGTATTGGTTCCTCCTGCTGTAAAATTTGATAAACACTAGAAGGTTCAGTACCTGAACGCTAGTCATCTCTAATGGGGTTAAGGCTTGTGCCTTGGGCTGCAAAGGTATTCAACGTGAGCACTTTTCTACTCAATGCATCGGCCACTTGGTTCTCTTTTCCAGTTTTGTACTTCAGGGAAAATATGAACTTCTGGAGATAAGAGACCCATTTGGTATGTCAGTTTCTTATTGTCCTCTAGGAATGCAAGTGGTTGAGAGCTTCAAGGTTGGAGAAAAGGATGAACTCCTTGCGGATTAAATAATGTCTCCAATGCTTCAATATCTGAACCACCATGTATATTTTCAGATCACAAGTAAAGTACTGCTTTGCATTATTTAATTTTTCACTGTCGAAAGTGATAGGGTGCCATCCTTATATTAGAATGCCACCAATTCCCATATGAGAAGCATCTGTTGTGACTTCGAAAATGCGTTCAAAATCAGGAGGTGCAACATTGGAGCTGCCGTCTTCTTTTAATGAATGCAAATGCTTTGGTGGCTATCATATCAGACCACTAATTATAGACTAACGAACCCCTCCCATTCTATTCTTAATACAACTCTAGTTAGAAACCTAAATTCCTAAACTTGAGAACCAAGGAATCTGAATATAGAAGCATCCTAGAGCTTCTAGAGTTTCTAAAACCAGACGTAATAGTTCTTTAACAAAACAGAAACATCCAATTAGTGGCTCAAAGTGGACCCAATCTAACCTAAATCTCTTAGAAAACTAAAATATTAGAAACACACACCCAATCCTATATAGGACTAAATATCCCTCTTTTTTGGGCTCAAGGTTCGAGGTTTTGGTTGAACCTGGTAAGTTTCAGCTACAAGTTTCGATTGCTAGTTTCAAAGGTCAAATGGCCAACTTTGGTCTCAAAACTCTTGGGAAACCTTATTTTAGGCCTTTTAAACATAGTGGAATCCTTAGATAATAAAAAAATCACACCCAAAATGATAGTTTGGTTTCGGACTCTAGGTTGGTAGGGTACACTATAGCACTAAGTTTTCATCCTATTTTTCGCAAAAAATCATTCTTGAAATTAAGCCTGCCTATTTGTCAATTCTTGGTCTAGCGTGACTGAACCAATAATCTGGTTTGTTTCCGACTTTCTTGTTCTTCTGAATTGCATTAACCAAAGTTTCAACATTCTTTGGGAGCAATATACTTTAGTATTTATAATCACCCTACCCCAATACTAAATGCTGATTTTAATGCGACCGTGGACAAAGGAATTTCCTACATATCTCGGGCTAGCGGAGACAAATAAGGAAATTGGGTCTAGTATCCCTTCCAATATGTTAAAACATATTCCTTGGCCAACGGTTTTCCTGGTACTTTCAAGATAATGGTCCAATTCAGGCTTGTCATTGGTGCTGGCTGTCTTCTTTTTTTGTCCAATTAGTGAATGGATCTGAACCCTCCTCAATAGTAGTAGTTAAAGACCACTAATCTTTTGGCATACACTTGTATTCCCCATAAAGTGGGCCAGAAGCTAGTTTCACATGGTTGACAACCCCATCAGTTAGGAAGCTATCTTAAGCATGGATCTGTTCATATGCCTACTCAAGAATTTCCAACTTGTAGAGGATAAAAAACGACACAATTGATAAAGCAAAAGTATGGAGGACCTGAGAAACATTGAAAGGAAGTTCATTTTTCACAGTTAAAGTCAAAACCATCTCATCTAAGAAACTAATCTTAGAGAGAAAACCAGAGCATTGAAGAAGCCAGAGAATAATAACTTGAACATTCAGAAAAGATATGAACAACTAAATTTAAACAATTAGGACCAAAGAGAGAAGGCAGAGCATTGAAAGAAACTAATCTTAGAGAAGCTCTCAAACAACATTCAACAAAACCATGGCAGTAGAAACTAAGCAGAAATCCTCTTTCCCTTTGGTTTCCAAACTCCCCATCTCTCCCATCAAATGAGCTACGAGATCCAAGGGAGTCCGTTTGGTAATTTTGTCCAAACCCTCTGCTATAGGGTTTTGCTGTTTTGGTTAGTGATTGGTCCAACCAAGGTTTAGGGTTTGGTTTAGATTCGTTTTATTTGGTAGTTCGGTTTTGTAAACAGTTTAGAACCACTGGTTTTGAGGTTTTTAAACGAACTGTAACTTATTTGTTGAAACTACAACTGTACCGTTTGAATTCGGTTCTGTTTGGCTGTAACTGTCGGTTCCAGTTCCTGTTACCTTTTACACCCTTGCCAGTCCCTTGAGTTAAAATTTGATTGCAGTGTCCTAGGGAACACCTGGGGCTGGTTGGTTGGTCACAGGTAGTCTGTAGACATGGTCTGAGAGATCAGGCTGAGATCAAGCCTGTAATATATGCATTGAATCTGTCATTTACTAGCAGTGAATCCAAATGCTTGCTGAGGATGACTTGGCATTGTTTATAGGTTTGTTAGCTTCACAAGGCAGTGTCTATGGGTGTGCTATAAATTTATCAAATAATAGTCAATAAATTTCGACTTCTAAATTTCTCACCATGTAATGGAAATGGACAGAAGCAAATCCATGAGTTTCCCGTTGAACTGCCACACATTCAACTCCAGGTAATAACTTGAATAGTAGCACGAATAATGGTGAACCCCATGTGATGGAGGGCCAGTAGGGGAAGGGAAGAAATCCCTGAGAAAACTTAGAGTTTCAGGGAGGGAGAGGAGTCGCACAAAGAAGGGGGGAGTGGGGAGAGGGAAATAGCACACACTCAGCCCGCCGGCATACACCACAATATCAACTCATAACTTCGTTCTTCAATCTGATTTTGTCTATCGGTTACAATGAAATTTATAGGAAAATAAAAGACGTAATAATAGAAACTCAACTAAATCCTACGTGAACCAAATTGCTAAAATAAGTTGAATAAAATAAAATCAAAGACGTCTTCCTAAATAAAGTAGATTTCTAAAATCCTACTAGACCCAAAACCAATATGGATTTGGACATCTGGTTCATCTCTGTTCGGAAACCTGGATAGGTATGGATCGACGCCCATGGTGTGCATCTGCATCAACTCCCCTGGTGTTGAGAAAACTCGTCTATGAGTTTTGTAGAACGGAAGAATCAACACCAATTGATCAGCATCCATCCTTACCTATATGAAGTCACCATCAAAACCATGATCGAGTGCTATGAAATCCACAACGCAAAGTTCGTTGGTGTAGTAGTGACTTGGAAAAATAAAATCGATTAGTTCACTAAAGTGATCAACCGATTTAAATTTTTCTACAAGCCGATTTTCAACTTCCAATGACACCATAGTTTCTTCCATGATTGGTGGTTCATCTTCTGGCTCATCCACTTGTTGCTAAATGGCTGAGATCACATAGTTGAAGGTAGAGTGTAGACAATCAGATGTGACTAGTGTTTGGGATTTGATGTCCTTGCAATGTCGTTGAATCTCATCGAGTTTCTCTTGTATCAATTGCATTTGTTGATGGATTCCAATAAAAGATCTAGATCCATCGGCCAGGTTTGTTATTCGGAATCACTATGGACCCACTATGGTAAGGGAACACTCAAAGAGAATGACAAAATAGTGAATATTTGGAAGATTGTGACCACAGTGGCAAACTTGTAATTAATTTGAAATTCCTTAATAAGTGGCATAATCGAAATTATAAGAAAAGTCAATTAGAATCAAGAAAACAAAGCTTATAAGGTGGGTAGGGGTAAACTTGGAAGAAAAATAGAAAATAGGACAGACTACACTAGAGAAGAAAGGCAATGGCAGTATGGGAAAACCAAAACTAATGAAAGTAAAATAGGAATCATGAGTGTGGGGTTTTAATACCAAAAAAGGAAAGAGATCTTCTCTTCCATGGAATCAGCGAAGAAGAAACCAGCAGCAAGAGGAAGCTGGGTTGTAACAGGGGGGGTCAACGACTTCTTGGAAGAGAGCTGCGACTCTGATTGAAGAGGCGACCTGTGGTGGGAGCGTGGAACACCGAGAAAACCAGGTATGTAAAACATTTTCTTCTTCTTTTTTTTTTTTTTCTGAACCCTAGAAAGGGAAATAGAGGGCGGTGGAGGAATTGGTATGGCAGAATCGACGTTAGGGTGGGTTCTGGTTCGAGGTCTTTCTTTTGTTTGCTGTTATAGCAGGGAAACGGGCTTGCTGGTTAGGAATCGAAGGGGGTTTATGGAACGGGTAGGGCTGCGGGAGAGAGCTCAACGAAAGTTCTTTTTTTTTGCTGGCAATATTCTAGAAAAAAGGGTGATGGATGCTCTGCTGTAAGGGAGAGCGGTGGGGTTGTGACTGGAATTTGAAGGAAGGGGTTGGGGTTTTGGTTCGATTTCTCTGTTGGTGCAACAAAGAACTTTATTTTTTTGTTGGAACTTAGTTCTCAGCAGAAGCCAAGAACAAAATGGCAAGGAAGAAGGTTGATGGGGAAGGAGAAGAAGGATAGAGGATCCTTCGGCTTTGATGCCAAGTTGATGGAGGGCCAGTAGGGGAAGGGAAGAAATCCCTGAGGAAACTCAGAGTTGCAGGGGAGGGAGAGGAGTCGCACAAAGAAGGGGGGTGGGGGGGAAGGGAATCGCGTACACTCAGCCTGCAGGCACACATTTCAATATCAACTCATAACTTATTTTTCAATCTGATTTTGTCTATCGGTTACAAGCAAATTTATAGGAAAAATAAAAGACAATAATTGTAACTCAACTGAAATAAGAAACTACCCTAAGCAAGGAAACAAATTGCAAACAAGCTCTCTAAGACTCTAAATCCTACGTGAACCAAACTTTCTACAATAAGGTGAATAAAATAAATCAAAGACAATCTTCCTAATAAAGTAAATTTCTAAATCCTACTAGACCCAAAACCAATATGGATTTGGTTCATCTCTGCCTGGAAACCCAGATGGGTATGGATCAGCCCATGGGTGTGTATTTGCATCACCTTGTATATATTTTCTTTTTCGATTCTACAGCTGGATGCCTTTACATCATTACTAGGGATCAAGCATGAGCATGTGTGCTTACTGTGTTGAATGCATCTCAGTTTATGCACTGAACCAGAGCATTTTGATGCATCTAATCCTCTTCGGTTGCTTTTGCAGTGCTCTCCTGACTATGCATATGGTCCTAATGGATTTCCAGCATGGGGAATACTGCCCAATTCGGTTTTGGTTTTTGAAATTGAAGTCCTTAGAGTGCAGTGACCACATTTTTTTTTTTTTCGAGAGTTGGTAACAATCCAGGAAATCATTTGACTATCCTTTACATAATTTCATGGATCATATGCTTAGTTTCTTGATCTATGAACACCTTTGAGTTTTTGATTTCGTGAACTCAATTCTATAATTTCATATTTACATCAGTTATGACGACAACAGTTTCTTCATATTTGTGAATCTTATGTTGCTTTAAAAACCCTTATGAAGGTAATTCTCTTCAACTTCCACAGTCCGTTACAGGTGTGGCATGAAGCCATATTTCTGGTTGTAACATCCAACCTTTGGGTTGAACCATGACCTTACGATATTCATATATAAAATTAAGTATGCTGGCAATAGCGCTAGACCTGACTGTAGTGCCAAATGGTGCAAACACTTAAGATCTTATTATTCACTTGTAACTGGTTTGTACAGAAGGTTGAAGAACACTATTTATTTAATATGGCTAGGAGAAAGTTGCAGATGATATGGTTTTTGGAACCGATTTTGAGCTAGGAGTGGATGTGGCTGTATTTCAGGTTCAGAAGCTATGCTCTATTGCAGCATACGTAAATTTGTATAAGGAATCCAGAGTTCATGTCCTGTGCCCCCCATTCACTATGCAGAAATCGTTTTATTTTCCCTTTTCATTTCTCCTGATGGCAAGCATTTCAAAAAAATGGGAGCTTGCAAGTTTTAGAGTTCTGATACAGCATATAATATTCAAACCAATTCAAACTTTGAATGCAGTCACAAATGACAAGTGAAGTTTCATACCAATACGCATAGATTCTATATTCTTGAAATTCATGGGAATTAAGCTCAGATTCTTAAAAATAAGGAAACTAATACAAGCCACACAAACCGGAAACGGAAACAAATTTGAGCCACCTAATAAGGTGGCCAGGAAACGAGCAAAACAGGTCCCAGCATCCTCAATAATGAAATAAAATGTGGATTCTAGCAGGTCCCCAACACAGCAAAGTGAAATGGATAGTGTAGTGGGTTTTAAGGGCTAGTGGTTGCAGGTGGCGGGGTGAGAGAAGGGATTTTGGTAGGGATGGAAGGAATTGAAGGGGTTGTTGGGATAGTGGGCAATGGAGGCAGAGCTACCTTTGGAATTGTGGGGATGGTGGGAAATGTAGGCATTGGTGGCAAAGAAGGGATCTGGGTACTTGGGAGAGGTGGCATTGTGGTGGGTATTGGCAAGTTGGGAATAGTTGGCAGAGGGGGCACCTGGGTTGGCAGCGGTGGCAATGTTGCCAAAGGCAATGATGGCACTGCCGGCAATGGAGGCAATGTAGCTTGAGGCAAGGTTGGGATGGTGGGGACAGGAAGAACAGGGGGTGGAGCTGCCGTATCCAATAGATGGCGAGCTGATATGCTCGTACTGATGCTTGACAATGTCAGCGCCACGATCAAGTACAGAAGGAAGGAGTGTCTTGAAGAAGCCATGGTCAGAAGATAAGAGAAGCAAATTAAAACCAAGATAGAAGACACTACTATGGAAGATTTGATGATCTTCTCTGGGATGAGAATGATAACAGGTATTTGATGGGTTTTTATAGACAACTATGGACATTGAAGGAACCAATGGGAAGTGGAAGAGACAAGGAGCTTGAGTTTGTTGAGATGTGGTTGAGAGCAATGGATAGAAGTGGTTGTTAGTTTACCTTCTTATCCATGGCTTTAGCAAATGTCAAATAGGAACGTCCGGGGTGGGAAGCTAACTCAAAAACTGAAAAGACCCAAGAAGTTACATACGCAGGCTATTGCTACAATCTAATGCCACGTGGTTGTATGCCAAATGTAAACCTACAATCGGATGAAAATTAGTTTTCCGTCAGGGAAGTAGCCCATGGATCCAATATATTTGCGTTGTATCATGTCATCTGAATCAGCTCTGTGGCAAAGGGGTGTCAATTCCAGGCCCAAACCGGTAGGCCCGACCAAGCTCGATACATTTATGGTCCGATCTGGACCAGTCAGATTTTTAAACGTGTCGGACCTAAGCTCGACCCGTTTAAATAGGTAGTACATGGTGCAAGGGGTAAGCCCGATGTGCCTTCCGACTAACCGACATGGTTAGCCCCGACCGCTTGTATGAGTATTTTGATATTTTTGGGATTTTGGGATAGAATTTGGTATATATTGATATTTTTATCAATTATTGACTATAATTAAGTGTAATATCTTTTTGAAATTGTTGAGGATTTAACAAAATAATTAAAGTATCTTAAATCTAAAAAAGAGTAAAGACCACTTAAGGTCCGTTTAAGGTTTTATTGGTACATTACCCTGTTTAAGGTCTGATTATAGTCCGATTAGGAGAAGCCAGATTAAAGCCTGGAACCCGATCGAGTCCGACACAACACCGACCGAGACTAACTCATTCCTTAAATAGGTAGGTCATGGTCTGAGGACATAGGCCCGCCAGGCATTGCTAGGGCCTGATCGAGATCGGCCGGTGTCGATCTCGATTGACATCCCTACTTTGGCCCACGGTGTATTAAGAGTTCAGATCGGCCCTCATTTGGGGAGTGGAGTGTACGCTCCCCACATGGGATCCCATTGTCTAAGGGGTATATGGAGTCCAGACCATGAGTCAGACCATTTAATGCATCATCATGATCTGATACCTCATGGATGATAGGATCTCATGTGGGGAGGTTAGCACGTGAGTAGAGGATCCAAATTCATGCGTTATATTTGATTTTTTTCCCATTGACAGTACTGCTAGAGAACTCAAATTGGGTGAAATGTTATAGCCTGTGTCCCGATATTTATTAGTGAAAATGATTGTGTTGAGGGAAGAAAAGGGTTAATTTTGAGTCAAGATCCCCTCCCCTATGGAGACCATCCATTCCATCTCACTTTGTCCATGGGTAAGGGTGTAAGTTTGGTCCTGATAGTTCGAATCCACTTTATAACACCCTGGCCCCATTAATCTTGACACAATGTTGTCATTTTTGATGACTTCAAGGCTTTAAAAACTCGTTTAATCATGTTAAGGAGGCTAGAGGTTATTAATTAGTCCAACCACTTCTTCCTAAGTGATGCGGTTCTAAAGGTTGTAAACCCTCAATAATCTTCTAAAACCCCTGATATTAAGCCATCTCTTGGTGGGGGAGAGCCCTCAATGATCTCGTAGACGGGTTTGATATACTTGTTGTATCTTGGGTGTCACACGCCTTGAGTTCGAATAGGACCCGTGCTAGGATTTTTGATCTGAGGGCGGGTTAGGGTTGAAAAACACTTGGCTCTTGGTCAGGGTTGGGCCAAGGCTAGGTTGAGGCCAAGACCCAACCAAGTCCATCCAATCCTACTTTGATTTTAACCGTGATTTATATAATATAACTTGGGCTATCATCCTATTCTTTTATTCGGAATAATGAAAGTTGAGTAATTGGTTCTTATAGTCAGGTGTCCTTAAAATATCCTACCAAAAAGAAAAAAAGTTGTCCTGAGCATTTATTATTGTTCATAATTTTAATTGTGTATTAATCATTTGATTTTTTATTTTTTCATTATAATGTAGAGGAAATGAATGACAAGAACATGGTCAATTAGGGCCATCCTGACCTTGACAAAAATAGGGTCAACACAGGCCCAACTTGACCCAATCAAGGTCAATTAGGATCGGGTTGGGTTGGACCTGAGTTGAGTTTTGGTAACCTTAAAACCCGGCCTTGTTTTCACCCTTATCCATGGGTATGGGGACCACCTTTAGGATGTGGGTATCACACCTCATGGATGACGTGAGATGGGGTGGGTGGTTACTTGGAGGGAAGAGGAACCTCCAATTTCTTACATCGTGATAATAAGTTGTCACCATTTTATGGAGTACAAAATATATAAAACAAAAAACATCATTAATGAGACAAATATGGTGACTAACCCAAAATAGTGGAGGTTCAAACTGAAGATTTTGCCCAAGGGTGTTAATAGAGATTGGTTAATTGTTTCAGTTTTAGGCTGGTCCTAAGTGTTGAAAGGTAGAAATCAAAATGAACCATCTATTAAACGGTTTAGTATCCTAGATCGAAATTGATTACTAAATGATTCTGAATAAACAGTTTTAATTGGTTTTTGTTAAATGATTTTTATCGGTTTCAATTTTGTTGTCAATTCGAGTTAACAATTTTGGGCTCAATTGGGAAAAACCTATGCCCTATAAAAAAAATTGATGTTGTTGTGCTTGAAGCACGACATCTAGGTTCAAATTGTGACTTGAATCAACTATAAAAAATTAGAGAGCATATAAAAGTAATTAGTTTTCCAATTGATTTAGTATGTAATATATTTAACGCCCCAGTAATCTTACACAATATTTGTCTTCTTTGGCCATGGGTCTCAATGCTTTAAAATACAAAGTTTGCACACCCCTTTACCAATCTCCCAAATTCCCTGGTACTTGTCGTATTCTTGGGTGTCACAACTTTCTCCATTTTGGCATAGCGTCACCACTATGGTCCCACACGCTGTCGGGGTTTGCTCTGATACCATTTGTAACGCCCCGGCTCCATTAACCTTACACAATATATTCTTTGGCCTATGAGCCTTAAGGCTTTAAAACACTTTGTGCCATGTTAAGGAGACTAGAAGTTATTAACCAGCCCAGTAATCTCTCCCTAGGCGATGTGGGACTAAAGTTTGCATACCCTAACCAATCTTCCAAACCCCTTGGTACTGGCTGTATTCTTGGTGGGAACACTTCGCTGATCTCCCAGGTGGATCTGGTACTTGCATATATTTTTGTGTGTCACAATATATATCTAAAAAAAAAAAAAAAAAGAGTGTAATATGTTGGTTCAATAACATTCTGGTTTTAATTGATTTTAATTCAGTTCAAAATCGGCGGTTTAAGCAACTTTACTTCTTTAAGGCTAAAATTTGAATCATTTAATAAATAGTTTCACATTTTAATATCAAAATTGATGAATTAATAATCAGTTTATCAATTCTATCTTTTAAATGGTTCGATTCAATTTGTAATTCACCCCCCTAATTTTGCCTAAACATTATGATGTCTAGCTTGATATAATCAACTGCTGTTATACCAAGCAAACATCTTCAACTCCACCCTCCCTCACCTCACCTCACCTCACCTCACCTCACCTGTACCCTACCCTAATTTTACCTATTTGATATAACCAACTGTGGTTACACCAAGTAAACCTCCACCCCCATGCGCCACGCGCCACGCCCCATTCCCCACCCCACCCCCCACCCCACCCCACCCCACCCCACCCAAAAAAAAAAAAAAAAAAAAAGGGAAAAAGGAAAAAAGAAAAAGACACTGTGCTTGCCATTTTGTAGTGTATGATCAATAGACTTTCGGTGACCTCTAGGGGGTAGCAAAGTTTGCCAATAACCTTCGCCTCATAAAATATGTGGTTTTGAGTTCGACTCCTCTTATCTGAATCAGTTATTCTTTGCAGTGAGTGTGGCGATGCGGTGAGCATCAAATGACCGAGAGCATTTTGGCACGCGCCCCAAGGTCGTCTCGGCCATCCGATGCTCATCGCAGCGCTGCACTCACTGCCAAGGATGTTTTTTCTCTTATCTCCTTAAGGCCATTCACATTGGGTGTTTAGTGCTTTTTATTGCTACAAATAGACTCCCCGCTCAAATATTATGACAATGATGCACTTGTTAGTTTTCTAGGGGTATGGTCTACTTAATTATGCAGTTTTATACATGAGACAACGCTATACTTTCCCGGATAAGTTCTCTAGGGGTATGATCTACTTAATTATGCCAAATGGCAGAGTGTGGAGATTTTGATCGATAGATTAGACATGATATGGATGTGGTCTACTTGAGGGGAATTACAGGATGGTTTTGGTTTATTAAATTACCCATTCAATCTTTAATTTAATCAAATTACCCAAAATAAGTATTGGTATTATATAATTACCCGAAATGATACCCATCCCTCACCGTCTACATTTTTTTGACATTTTTGCCCTCTCCTTCTCCCCTATACCAGTCCCAAAACCCTTAATCCTTTCAGTTCTAGCCTGCTTAAACTGTAACTTAAATGTTCCAGACATTGAATTCAAAAATGGAATTTAATTCATTTTCTAAGTGCTCTAAACCACTTGTCATCTTTTGAATTTTATTTAGAAGATATTTGAAGTATGAGGTTAGCAAACCTATACACAAATTTAGGGTTCCAATGACATTCTACATTATTCACCAAATAAAATAACAATGACAATCTACAATCAAGTAACTGAGATTTGGGGTGTCAAAGGCATATTTGAATATTTTCACAAATGGTGATTGCTGATCCACTAGGTCCTCACATCTTTCTTCAGGCTTCACCGTGGTCCCACATTGTTAATGAAAGAGAACGTCAACATGTGATCCATTGTCCTTAATTGGGGAATATCAAAGAGAGAGAATGTCTGTACTTGATCAGACAAAAATCTAGTACCAGTGTATATTAGTGTCAATTTTGAACCCACACCGGTAGGCCCGATTGAGCCGACCCCCTTCGATACTACATAAAATTCATATCTTGCCACTAGTAGTAAAAAACTAATTAAGTTTTCTTACCCTCTGCTTTGTAATAGGATTTGATTTAATTAAGCTTTGTTTTGTAAGTTATAAGGGTTATAATCTTTTTTTTTTTTTTTTAATAGCCATAATCTCATATCATTTCTCTTATTTATTAAATATTTACTTCACATATTTCTGTGACTTTAACCCACTTAAGAAAAAAAAAAATTTAATGTAGGCACGTTTAGAACCTGCTTAGACTTAAATAGGGTCTATAGCCCGGTTAAGGAAGTCCAACACCAATTGGCCCAATTATAAACCGCTACCATACGCCCCAAGAAGCTAGGCCCGTTTACTTAAACGAGCGTTAACGGTGCAAGACTTCTAAGTTGTCAAGCCCCGATTAGGCCTGATCGAGATTGGCCCGCCCGACGACTTGACACCCCCTACATTAGACTAATCCACCACACACATGTATTTTTCACTAGTTATTAATGAGACATGTAATTTCATCTCATAAAAAGTATGCCCCATATGCCACATAACAGTAAATGCTTTAATGTAAATTTTTTTAAATAAATAAAAGGGGTAGTAGGCCCACTAGTAAGACCCACCACATTAACATGGTCGATATAGGTTGGTACTTTGAAGAGCTAGAAGACAAGGAGAGAGAAGGTGCATGCACCTAGCTTGTTAGTAGAGGTTCCCAATTCATCTCAGAAACTGATTGTAAGATTCCCAAACTCATAACCCTAGATTTAGATTACATATTTTGTATGTGATAATGTATGCATGCTAGGAGTAATTGTAGATGAAATTTATGTATACCAACTAGTTACGAATATATATGCTAGGCAGGCTTGATTGTAGGGCATTCATTATAAACCCAAATTATCTGTATTTGTATATAATGTGCTTAGAGAGTGCTAAGCATTGGGAGTGGGTGATCCCATGCAATAGTGCTGGATATTTCACCAACATTAAGTGTGCCATCTCTGCTGCGGCTTGAGAAATTAAGTGTAGGTGCTCTCAACTGTGGATGCAATCAAAAGTAGTGTATTGAACATGTATGAAGCTTTTACATGTACTACTTTGGAGACATAAGCATATTGTTGAACTTCGTAAAAATCCTATTTTGTGGGTGTGTCTTGTTGTTTATATTGTATATATTTAAGTACATGGAATGTAGAATGGTGTACACACTGTGGAAATGTCTATAAGAGGCTAAGTGTGCATACTACTGTGTGCATATACATCAAGTTTTACCAAGTTAGACATTAGGACAGAGATTCACTGATTTACCTCCTCTTAGTGAGTGCTAGGTTACAATAAACACCAGGGTGCTAAGGATTGATTTTCCTCTGGTTCTAGATGTTTATTTAGTGATGTACTATGGCTATGTTCGGTTGCAAGGAATATTTAGGGGAAAGGGAAGTGAAATTTTTATACTTAAAAAGAAACTTTTATAATCATTATTCCACATAATCCCATATGATTATATAAACTACTTAATTTTATTAACCATATTTAGTAATGATATATTTTACATACTATATATAGCAAAGGATTGTGAAAGCAAAGTAATGTGAAATTTAATTTTCAAATATAGAATAATTTGAAATTAGTCATATAGTCACATGGGGTAATGATTACAAACATTTCTTTTCAAGTATAAAAATTTTACTTAGCTTCCCTTTAATTCCCCTTACAACTAATGCAGTCTATATTCTCCTTTTCTATTCCCATTGAGTCAAGTTTATCAAATCAATAGGAGCGTGCAAGTTCAGAAAACTTGGGCTTTGATGCAGTATATAGCATCCAAATCGAATCCATACTTTATAATGCAATCACATATGGCAATTGAGTTTTCTTTTTTTTTTTTTGTTGGTAAGGGACAAGGGAGTTTTCATAATAATACACAAATAGATATTACGTTAATGGAAAGAATGGGATTGAAGCTCAAATCCCTTCAATCGAAAAAAAAAGAAAGAAAAAAGAAAATAAAAGCTCAAATCCCTAAAACGAATTAAGCTAATACAAGTCACACAAATGAAACAGAAATAAATTTGAATCACGGAAGGTGCCAAGAAACCAGCTAAAACAGGTTCCAGCATCCTCAATAATGAAACCAAGACTCCAGTAGGAAATATCCAAATGTACCAATCCTTTGATGTCCCCTTTTAAAATGTGGATTCTAGCAGGTCCTCAATACAATAAAGGGGGAAATGGATTGTAAGTGGGTTCTTAAGGGCTATTGGTTGCAGGTGGCGGAGAGAGAAAAGGGATTGTGGTGGGGATGGAAGGAATTGTTGTTGGGACGGTGGGCAATGGAGGCAGAGCTACCTTTGGAATTGTGGGTATAGTGGGTAGTGTAGGCATTGGTGGTAATGTGGGCTTAGGCAAAGAAGGCGTCTGGGTATTTGGCAGTGGTGGTATTGTAGTGGGTATTGGCATGTTGGGAATAACCGGCAGTGGAAGCACCTGGGTCGGCTGTGCCGGCAATGGAGGCATTGTGGCCTTAGGCAAGGTTGGGATTGTTGGGACAGGCAGCACAGGTGGTGGAGCTGCTGTATCCAGTAGACGGCGAGCCGCTGTGATCGTACTGATGCTTGACAATGACAGCGCCACAATCAAATACAGGAGGAACGAGTGTGTTGAAGCAGCCATGGTCAGAATAAAAGAGAAGACACTGCTATAGAAGATATAAAGATTTGCTCGCTTTGAGATGAAGAATGATGAGAGGTGATGGGTTTATATAGAGGACTATAAATGTAATATTCCGCTTCTTAAACCCGGTCTGATTTCGCGATTGAACCGGTTTAACCATGCAGGAACCGAGCCAGAGGATATTAGAGCGGGTTCCTTGTGGGCTATGATGGCACAGGTGACCTTAAACACTGGCTGGCCCGACAAGTCCGAGCCAGTGCCAGAAGAGACGGGAGTGCCCAAACCGTGTACGTGCACCTACCATAAGGCTATGTACGGATAAAACAGGTATTATATCCGTATTTTAAGGTATATACGTATGCTACATCGTATGCCTGGGGTGGGGTTCGAGCCGAGGTCCGAACCCGGTCAAAATCCCAAGTTTTGGCTCTCAGGCGGGTATAACAGGTGGGTACACCCACCCACCTGAGTGACCCATCCAACACTATTCACTTAAGTAGGAATAGTATATAAAGCTTTATGATTTCTTTTCTTTCCATTTATTACCCTCGTACGTTTGGTGAGAAAAGTAAAGAGGAGAGAGAAAAGAAAGGGAAGAAGGAAGGAAGAGGAAGAAAGGAAGGATTTCAGTGGCGCCGAAGCTAGATCTTGCCATTCCGGTGCCGGGAGAGTAATCTTCAACTCTAGATCTACAGTTGGAGGTAAGAAAAGTTGGGTTTTACGAACGTTCACCATACCCAAGCTTTAAACCCTTGATTCGAGTATGGTTTCTTGAGATCTTGTAAATACTCTTTGAAATGATGAATCTAAGGTTTAATAGATGATTTATGTGTCGATCTTGAAGGATTTGAGGAGATATTGACAAGGTAGAAGGAGCATTGTGAGTTGGAGGTGATTTGAAGGGTTTGAAGTCATTTTTGGGCAAAGAAGGTAAGATGGTTTCCCTCACTTGAATCTAACCTAGATCTAGGTTAGAACCATCCTATAGGACTTCAAAGGTGTGAAGAATGGGTGGGGGAAAGTCCCATTTGATTCCCCAAAGGATGGAGAAGATAGAGAAGAGACAGAGTCATTCCCGCCAAAACCGGCGGGTATAACCGGCGGGTACCTACCCGCCTGAGAGTACCCACCTGAGAAGGCAGAGGTCCCTGGCCAAACCGGCGGGTACAACCGACGGGTACCTACCCGCTGCTCATAACCGGTGGGTATAACCGGTGGGTAGACAGCCCACCTGTCTTACCCACCTGTTTGGCCAGAAGGTGATCCTTATGTCCGATCGAACCCAAATCGGACGTGTGATCTTCTTTCGACGTTCTAAACACGATTTTAACATCGGATTTCGTTAATTTTGATTCTAAAATGGTGAAGTACTAACCCCGCTCAATTATGTTAGGTTCACCAAATCCAACCCGATTCGCTCCGGATCTCACCCGTACCGAGCGGGAATCCTTGTACGCTACAAGTAAGTGGAGAGAGGACGTTTGGCCTTGTTTCAAGGCATTTGTTTGGCATTCATATAACTATATCTAATTTAGTCATGTCATCATGAATATGCTATATAGATTAGTCATTCCACACATTGATGTGCATATATGCTATGTTTACTTTTCAAATGCCAATTGAATGAGATGTTATATGTTGAATGTGGGCATCATGGTGCATAATGCATTGATAGACTAGATGCCGTGGTCGGCTTGGAAACGAATGCATTGGTGGCCCGTGGTATGGGACACGGAGGCACTATGCAGTCGTACTGTCATATAGGAGCATGCGGTATTAGGATTTTCACCATCCCGTGCTACGACACTTCCCAACAGGGGTTAAGGTGTTGGGTTGCCATTTGGGGGGAAGCAGGGGTCGCGGTTGTCGGACACTGTGGCGGTTAGGCATTACGCCCGGCGAGTCATGTAGGACAGCCGGCAACCCCGGTGGTACATTCAAGAGGGCCAATCGTACTGCTTTTAAATTGCTGGAGTCAGCACTGTTATTTTATTTATTTACATTTCTATTGAGAGCCGGTGGACGGCATTATCTTTATTTTTCCGAGTACTCATGGTGGGCCTTCTCCAACAGCCCTATGGGCGTATCGCGGGAGGGAGTTCGCGGCTCGTACCCGGAGTATACGCGCACTGTGGTTGTAGTAGCACTAAAACCAAAGACTTAGTAATGTTGATTAGGTGTATGTGATTTAAAATGAATTGCATGGCATGTAGTGCATATGAAGTGTTGTGATGTGTGGACTGTTGTGTATGGTCCACCTCTCTACTTACTGAGCTAGTGAGCTCATTCCACGTGTACACCCCTTTTTAGATGATTTTACAGGTCATGCATCTGAGGAGCATGGGGCGGGTCCCACAGTCGAGTTTCCTGAAGAGGACTGGTGGACCCCTGAGGAGTTTGAGCACGGTGTAGACTGCGCATGTGAGAGCTGTGCTGCGGGACAGCAGTTCTGAGGCCGAGCTGAGCTCCCCTTGGAGGCCGTGCTGAGCTCCACTACCGAGGCCGAGCTGAGCTCT
Source organism: Macadamia integrifolia (assembly GCF_013358625.1). Lineage (NCBI taxonomy): Eukaryota > Viridiplantae > Streptophyta > Magnoliopsida > Proteales > Proteaceae > Macadamia > Macadamia integrifolia. Next base: position 36,648,171 of record NC_056560.1, on the reverse strand, counting down.
TCTATGTGATGCCGAGCTGGGCACAACCCTTGATGCCGAGCTGAGCTCCAGCCTTGATACCGAGCCGAGCTGTGTACTCTGATGATTTTGATGAATTCTTGTATATACTTGATATTTGAACTTTATTCTTTTTGTGTATATATCATGCCTTCGGGCCCAAATGTATATAATTATTGTATCACCATTTGGGTATCAAGTATATGGGAATTATTTACAGGTAAAACTTAGTCTTCCGCTGATCTGATGAATTGATGTTAGTGTGTGTATGCTGTGGTGGAATACAGTATCTGATGATCCTGGCAGGTTTGGGTTAACCGGTGTTAACTCGGTCACCGCTCCGGTTCAGGGTGAACGGGGTGTGACAAACGGTGGTATCAGAGCGTGATGCTCTGCTCCACTCACAGCATACCATTAGAATTCCGTAGACTCTATAATAGGAAAATGGGGTTGGGTAAAGATAAAAGCTTAAAGATTAAAAGTCAAAGAAAGAAAGTATAAAATGGAGTTATATTATAAGTTGCATTCATGGCATGCGTGAGTGTAGATAAAAGGTAATTAGATTGGAACTATAACCTATAAAGTACTATTTCGACGAAATTTCGGCAGCATAACGGCGTAAAATGGGATTTCCAAAAATTTTACACAAAACCTGATAAACAACAGATAATAATATAACAAAGAGCACAGATAGAAGAAAAATCACATAACCACAAAACCACACAGGTACTCCACATATGAAAACCCCACAAAATAACCCACTATTCAAAGGTATTTTATTCCATAAATGAATCCAGTTACATTGCAAATACAAGGAAGTGAGAACAAATGAATAAATATACAATGTTTACAAAAAAAGAGAAAATGGATGAACAGCTGGGTGGGGAAGCCAAGCCCTCACTGGTCGTCGTCATCGTCATCGATGATCACCACGTTCGCCGGAGGCCTGGAGTTGACGTCGAAGCGGTGATCGTAATAATCGAACCTCGCGTTCACCAGCCGTACCTCCCTCCGAAGCCGGCCATAGTCTGCTGAGATAGCGTTGGCCCTGGTGTCCAAGTCCTGACCCAGCCTAAGGAAGGACTCCTCCAAGGTGGCCTGCCTGGAGACAATCTCGTCCAGCCGCCTCAGTATCTGAACCTGGCCATCCTGCAAGGCCCGCATGGAGGCTGTCTGGCCCTCGTAGTCGTAGGCACCACTCCCAGGTGGTGGGGCTCCAGATGGTGTGCAGCTCTGGAAGAACTAGGGCCAGGACCTCTCGACTCCTGAGGCGCCTCCTCAGGGATGCTGCCACCCATCAGATCCTCCTCCTCGTCCTGAGGAACGTAGTCCTCATCCTCCTCACTGGACTCCTCCTCCATGAGGACATCCTCCATAGGGGCAGCCCTCCTACCCCTACTTCTCTGAGCTCCTGATCTAGGAGGTGAATCCATGAGAGTCTGAAGACCCATCTTCAAGAGATTTCTCCGGTCAAACCTATTAGCCGGAGTCTTCCCCTCCTCTCCGCTCAGATCCACCCCGAAGAACTCGAAGATCCTAGTGAGGATCCTGCCGTAAGGGAGTCCTCCATCCTCTGGGTGGGAAGTGTGGTGCTCCATCGTTCGGAGAATGATATATGGAAGGCACAAGTGCTCGCCGCCTCCCTCTGCGGCTGTGAAGATACAGAAGGCAATAAAAGCCGCCATGAAACCCACCTGGTTCCGATGACCTCCTCTGGGGAGCAGGTTGAACTGGATCAACCGGGCGAATAGACGAACCTCAGGATAGAAGGATGTCTCGGACTCCGGTCGACTGCTGCTGCCGCAGATGGTCTCGTAGATGAAGTCCGGTGTCTCCATGCTCATGAACGGTCCCTGAGGCCTACCCCTGGGGGGACTGTAGTATCGGTGTCCCGCCGTCGATATACCCAATATACTGGCCAAGGTGCCTACCGTCAGCTGGATATCCACTCCCTTCACCAAGCTGCTGATGGTGAACTCCCCGTATGGATACGACACCTCCAAGTTACAGTAGAACCGACGAACGAGCTGCTCGTAGCATGGTCGGTCCACCTGAAGAATAGAGTCCCAGCCCAGTGCTGAGAACCTCTCCTGAAGCTTAGCCTTGTGGAAGTCCTCGACCACCACGGTCTTCTCCATCAACACTGACCCCTTCAGGAAGTTGGGCCAGTTGGCTGCGGCCTCGGCACTGAGGAAGTGCTCCTCATTATAGTCTGTAGGGTCAGACTGAGCAGGTGCAGGTCTCCCTGTGCGAGGAGCTGAAGAGCTGGTCTCCGCACTCTTCCGCTTAGAAGCGGTGGTCTTGCGTCGAACGCCAGAGGAAGATGGTCCTTTGCCGGTGCGTGACGACATCCTGGCAATAAGAAAAAGAAGTAGGGATTAGTACAGCAAGAAAAGGACAGCAGCATTAAGAAGGGGAAATCCAAAACCAATTCATGCAAAACGAAAACGGCAACAATCTAAGGACGATAGGAAACCTATGACAGGATGAACGGTAGTTGACAATGCAAAGGAACATGCCAAAACAGTAAAAAGACAGCAAAAGCAAAGAGCATATCTAGCATGGGAGGATCCAACTTCAATGCACCAACTCATTAACAATGAAGCAAGAGCTTGAAGCCCTAGGCCTAGAACGAAATGCCATAGTAGTGGGATGATGGAAATGCAAGAGCATACCCCAAATAGATTATGGAGTTCCATGAGTACAGGTATGGATGAAAATCAAGGAAAACCAATGCAAAAATAGGGATTTTCATGGAAATACATGGAGATTCAAGCACAAAGGATGACTTATGAAATCTAAAGCATATCAAGCACAAAACGAGTGAAATGCATCACAAGGGAATCATCAATTGGAGAAAAGGATCAAAATTTGAGAAATCCCCAATTTTGGAAAACTAGGGCACAAATGGGGGTTTTTCTCCAAATGAAGAAACAAATTCCTATAAACTACGAATGACTACAGTAGAACCATCATAAACACATGGAAAGACTATTCTATGGTGAAAAATAGGGAAAGGAAGCCTAGAAAGTAAACCCTATTCATACATTTCACCCAAATGAAAATTCTGGAAAAAGAGAAGAAGAAGAAACTTACTTGAAGAAGATGAGTTGACTCTTCTCTAAGGCGTCGAGTAGGTGAGTAGACCCGCGAGTAGAAGCGCCGAGGAGACCTCCAAGATCGGCCAAGGAAGAAAGGAAGAGAGAGAAAGGAGATGGGGAAGAAGACAAAACAGAACAGGGCCCTACTGGCCCTGTTCGTGTTTTAACTCGGGCAAGACCGGCGGGTATAACCGGCGGGCTCCTACCTGCCGGTGCCACCCGCCGGTTTGGGCAGTGAAGACCGGCGAGTATAACCGGCGGGCTCCTACCCGCCGGTTCATCCCACCGGTTATGACAGTGGGAACATTTTGAAAATTTTGAAAATTTCTCTTCTTTTCTTGTTTCCCTTCTCACCTCCTAGCATGATTACATTGATTTTCACTATTGATATTATTCCTATGATTAATATGCTATGGTCAAGTGGGACCATTGGCATGTACGCTGTGGACTTTGCCTATATCTCGGATTTGAGCTATGATTATTTACAGGCTATCATGCACTACAACACCTCATGTAATGGCATATGACTGTGTGCCTAAATCAACTCTATGGTGTTTAATCAATATGGTGCGTGATGTGTTCCAGGTACAGGGATACGATGGTACGTACTAGATCCGGTAGTAATGCCCGAGGTACCTCGCGGGGTCCTCGTCGGGTCGGTCGACCACAAAATCCTAGGGGGTCCCGTTCTGTGGGGCACACCTCACCTCCACTACCTCAAGAGACCCTTGGTCAGGGTGGGGCACATGGGAACCCACCTATGACTGCACTCCCGGACCCTCCACCGGTCATTACACCGGGAGATGTTGCTACAATAATCCAGCAGTCCCAACAAGCTTTCCAGCAACAAATGCTTCAGCAACAGCAAGCATTTATGACTGCCATCCAGCAACAGTTGGATTTTTCTCAACCGGGTCAACCTCCCCGGGTACTCACTCCGCAGGACCCACCTGTGGGGTCGGGAACGGGACCACAAGTGGTGGGTACACCTCCAAACCCACCATTCGGTATTCCTCAGCATGGGATGCCTCCTCCATACCCCTACTATCCTGTCTATGCTCCTAACTTCCCGGCGACGAGTAATACGTCAAGGGTAGTGGAGTCATTCAAGAGGAACTTACCACCGGTATTCACTAAGGTGGGGAGTGACCCTTTGGAACCGGATCAATGGATCCAAGAATTAGAGAAGATATTTGAGGTGCTTGAGTGCACGGATGCCCAGAAACTTATTTGTGCTGGGTTGCAACTCAAGAAAGAGGCAAATTCTTGGTGGCAAGCCTCCAAACCTATATTGATGGCTGCGCATCCAGAACCTACTTGGGAGCAGTTCAAGGAGTTGTTCTTGGACAACCATTATCCGCGCAGTTTCAGAGATCGAAAGGAGACTGAATTCATGGCCTTAACTCAAGGAGGTAAGACTGTCCTTGAGTATCAGCAACAATTCGAAAGTTTGTTCCATTTTGCCCTAAGGCATATGCGAACAGCTGAAGAGAAGGCAGCAAGATTCTTAAAAGGCCTAAAAGCATCTATTGGGTCTGTGCTTGAAGTCTTGGATTTGACCGAATATGGCCAGATTGTACAGAAGGCCAAAACAATGGAAGATAAGCAGAAGGGTGAACAGTCCCTCACTCCTGGACTGTGGAAGAGAACAAATCCATTCCCAGATGCGGGAAATTCCTCCAAGGCTTACCGCGGATCATACAGTTCTGGGCCTATGTATAGGCAGCCCTATAGGCCACCTGGCTACTCTCCTAGGCTAGTTGGTGGTTCGGGTTCTACCTCTTTTCGCCCGAACTCTAGTGTGGCACCCACAGCTCCAAGGCCACCTCGACCTCCATCTGCAATGGGTCAAGTGCAGAGGGGCCCCGCTCCAGTTTCGACGTCTCAGATTCGTTGCTTCAACTGCCATTCCTATGGGCATTATGCGAAAGACTGTCGGGCCCGACCAGCCTTGCCCTCCAGTCAGCCCTCTGCGTACCGACCTCCCTTACCTCGAGGCAGTCAACCGCAGGGAAGGATGTATGCCCTATCAGCCGAGGAAGCTGAGGCTAGTACAGAAGTTGTAGCAGGTACATTTTAAATTAAGAAGTTCATTATGATTCATATTGATGACCTGCTGAAATTATATACATTGTTATACTAGGTATCCTACCCATATCGGGCATACCAGCCTATGTTTTATTTGATTCAGGAGCTACTCATTCATTCGCATCTAAGAGATTTGTAGGGAAACTTGGGATGTCACCCAGGATCCTGGATCATGGAATGATTGTTAGTATGCCTACTGGTAAAATTGCACAGTTGAAGGAAGTGTATGGGCCGTGCCCAGTGGAGATTAGTGGGAAGAACTTTGATGCACAACTCATTAAATTCAATATGCAGAATGTTGATGTTATATTGGGTATGGATTGGTTGTCGGCTCATCGAGCTAATGTGATCTGTGCGGAAAGGCTGATTAAGGTAACAGATGACGAAGGGAAAGAGTGGGTATACCGAGCAGATACAAGGAAAAGGGTGAGGAAGGTCCTTGTCTCCGCTCTCCAAGCGGTAAAGTTACTGGAAAGTGGATGTCAGGGTTTCATAGCCTCGGTACTCGATGTTGATGCAAGAGTCACACCTCTAGAAGAAGTAAAGGTGGTCAAAGAGTTTTCTGATGTTTTCCCAGATGATCTGATGCAATTACCACCTGATAGAGAGTTGGAGTTTGCCATAGACTTGACTCCTGGAGCAGCTCCAGTATCTAAGGCTCCATATAGGATGGCACCAGCTGAATTGAAGGAGTTGCAGATGCAATTGCAAGAACTATTGGAAAAGGGTTTTATTCGCCCAAGTGTTTCACCTTGGGGTGCCCCGGTGTTGTTTGTCAAGAAGAAGGATGGTAGTTTGCGTATGTGCATAGATTACCGGGAGTTGAATAAGCTAACTATTAAGAACCGGTATCCATTGCCACGCATTGATGATTTATTTGATCAGTTGCAGGGAGCCAGGGTATTTTCAAAGATAGACCTTCGGTCCGGCTATTATCAGCTCAAGATAAAGAGTAGTGATATACCCAAAACAGCATTTAGGACTCGATACGGCCATTATGAGTTCCTAGTGTTGTCCTTCGGGTTAACCAATGCACCGGCAGCATTTATGGATCTAATGAATCGAGTATTTCAGGATGTGCTCGACAAATGGGTAATTGTTTTTATTGACGATATCTTGATCTACTCCAAGACCGAGGAGGAGCACACTCAACACTTGAGAATGGTGTTACAGAGGTTGAGAGATCAACAGTTGTTTGCCAAGTACAGCAAGTGTGAATTCTGGCTTGAACAAGTTGGATTCCTGGGGCACGTAGTGTCTAAAGCCGGAATCGAAGTAGATCCTGCTAAGGTGAAAACAGTAGTGGAATGGGAAAGCCCCAAGAATGTTACTGAAATTAGAAGCTTCTTGGGTTTGGCTGGATACTACCGACGTTTCATCGAGAATTTTGCTCGGATCTCAGCACCAATGACCAAGTTGACTAAAAAGGGTGTGAAATTCGACTGGGCAGAGGAATGTGAGAAGAGCTTCCAGGAATTGAAAGAAAAGTTGGTGACTGCCCCTGTGCTGACTATTCCTGAGGGCACAGGTGGAATGACAGTCTATACCGATGCTTCCAAAGTTGGTTTGGGTTGTGTTTTCATGCAACGCGGTAAGGTAATAGCGTATGCATCCCGACAGCTGAAGGAATATGAGAAGAATTACCCCACTCATGACTTGGAACTAGCCGCAGTTATTTTTGCCCTTAAGATCTGGCAACATTATTTGTATGGGGAGAAGTGTAAAATATACAGTGACCACAAAAGCCTAAAATACTTCTTCACCCAGAAGGATTTGAATATGAGACAGAGAAGATGGCTTGAACTCATGAAGGATTATGACTGCGATATTCAGTATCATCCCGGCAAGGCTAATGTAGTGGCAGATGCATTGAGTCGGAAGACACAGACTGTGTCGCTCTCATACTTAGCAGTCAGCTCACCACTTGTGCAAGAGGCGATGCTAATGGATGAAACCCTCTTGTATGAAGGGGCAACCTTAGAGCTTGAACCTCAACCAGAAAACCTTAAATGGTTGACGGTATCCTTATCGGCTCTACAGGTGCATCCGGCAATTAGGCAAGAGGTGATAATGAAGCAACCTTTGGATCCTGAATTGCAGCGGATTAGAGTTAAGGTTCAAGACCAAACAATGAACGACCCAGATTTTACCTTAGCCAGTGATGGGGCATTGATGTTTCGAGATAGACTGTGTGTACCCGATGATTTGGATATACAAGATAAGATAGTGAGAGAAGCACATAGATCCGAGTACTCACTCCACCCAGGAAGTACCAAAATGTACAAAGACCTCAAACAAAGTTACTGGTGGCCAAACATGAAAGTCACCATAGCTTTGTATGTGGCGACTTGTCTTACCTGCCAGAAAGTGAAAGCTGAGAGGCATCGACCTTATGGTACCCTTCAGCCACTCCCAGTACCAGAATGGAAGTGGGAAAGGATTACAATGGACTTCGTCACCGGACTACCAAGTACACCTAAGGGAATGGATGCGATATGGGTGATTGTGGATCGGCTTACCAAGACTGCTCATTTCATTCCTATCAAGACCAAGTTCTCCATTACCAAACTAGCACAACTTTACATGGACAACATAGTGCGTTTACATGGAGTGCCAGTGAGCATTGTTTCAGATAGGGACCCAAGGTTCACTTCCAGATTTTGGAAAAGCTTACAGCGTGCCTTGGGATCACAACTGAATTTGAGTACAGCTTTTCACCCACAGACGGATGGTCAGTCGGAGCGAACCATACAGATATTAGAAGACATGCTCAGGGCATGTGCAATGGAGATGAGTGGCAGTTGGGAAGAATATATACCTCTTATGGAGTTTGCATATAATAACAGTTACCAAGCTACAATTGGAATGGCTCCATATGAGGCGTTATATGGCAGAAAGTGCAGAACTCCTTTGTATTGGGATGAGGTAGGTGAACGTCGAATGTTAGGACCTGAGATGATACAAATGACTTGTGACAAAGTCGACGTTATTAGAGAACGGATTAAAGCAGCTCAGTCCCGTCAAAAGAGCTATGCGGACACCCGCAGGAAGGAGATTGAATTTCAGCCAGGAGAAAAGGTATTTCTCAAGATCTCTCCTACTAAAGGTTTGCAAAGGTTTCACAGAAAGGGGGAAGTTGAGCCCAAGATACATGGGACCATTCGAGATCTTATCCCGGGTTGGCTCAGTAGCCTACATGCTTGCTCTGCCACCTTCGCTTAGGGATGTTCACAATGTATTCCATGTATCCATGTTAAAGAAGTATGTGCATGATCCATCTCATGTACTACCCGTGGAACCAGAGTACCTAGAAGCTGATATGACCTACACAGAACAGCCAGCTGAAATTTTGGACCGGAAGGTGAAAACCCTTCGCAACCGCTCCATTTCCTATGTAAAGGTGCGATGGGCTGATCATTAACTTGAAGAAGCATCTTGGGAGGTAGAAGAAGAAATGCGAGCCAAGTACCCTCATCTTTTTGATCAACCAGGTACGCAATTTCGAGGACGAAATTTTTCAGAAGGGGGGGTAATGTAATATCCCGCTTCTTAAACCCGGTCTGATTTCGCGGTTGAACCGGTTTAACCATGCAGGAACCGAGCCAGAGGATATTAGAGCGGGTTCCTTATGGGCTATGATGGCACGGGTGACCTTAAACACCGGCTGGCCCGACAAGTCCGAGCCAGTGCCAGAAGAGACGGGAGTGCCCAAGCCGTGTACGTGCACCTACCATAAGGCTATGTACGGATAAAACAGGTATTATATCTGTATTTTAAGGTATATACGTATGCTACATCGTATGCCTGGGGTGGGGTTCGAGCCGAGGTCCGAACCCGGTCAAAATCCCAAGTTTTGGCTCTCAGGCGGGTATAACAGGTGGGTACACCCACCCACCTGAGTGACCCATCCAACACTATTCACTTAAGTAGGAATAGTATATAAAGCTTTATGATTTCTTTTCTTTCCATTTATTACCCTCGTACGTTTGGTGAGAAAAGTAAAGAGGAGAGAGAAAAGAAAGGGAAGAAGAAGGAAGAGAAAGAAAGGAAGGATTTCAGTGGCGCCGAAGCTCGATCTTGCCATTCCGGTGCCGGGAGAGTAATCTTCAACTCTAGATCTACAGTTGGAGGTAAGAAAAGTTGGGTTTTACGAACGTTCACCATACCCAAGCTTTAAACCCTTGATTCGAGTATGGTTTCTTGAGATCTTGTAAATACCCTTTGAAATGATGAATCTAAGGTTTAATAGATGATTTATGTGTGGATCTTGAAGGATTTGAGGAGATATTGACAAGGTAGAAGGAGCATTGTGAGTTGGAAAGTGATTTGAAGGGTTTGAAGTCATTTTTGGGCAAAGAAGGTAAGATGGTTTCCCTCACTTGAATCTAACCTAGATCTAGGTTAGAACCATCCTATAGGACTTCAAAGGTGTGAAGAATGGGTGGGGGAAAGTCCCATTTGATTCCCCAAAGGATGGAGAAGATAGAGAAGAGACAGAGTCATTCCTGCCAAAACCGGCGGGTATAACCGGCGGGTACCTACCCGCCTGAGAGGTACCCACCTGAGAAGGCAGAGGTCCCTGGCCAAACCGGCGGGTACAACCGGCGGGTATAACCGGCGGGTAGACAGCCCACCTGTCTTACCCACCTGTTTGGCCAGAATGTGATCCTTATGTCCGATCGAACCCAAATCGGACGTGTGATCTTCTTTCGACGTTCTAAACATGATTTTGACATCGGATTTCATTAATTTTGATTCTAAAATGGTGAAGTACTAACCCCACTCAATTATGTTAGGTTCACCAAATCTAACCCGATTCGCTCCGGATCTCACCCGTACCGAGCGGGAATCCTTGTACGCTACAAGTAAGTGGAGAGAGGACGTTTGGCCTTGTTTCAAGGCATTTGTTTGGAATTCATATAACTATATCTAATCTAGTCATGTCATCATGAATATGCTATATAGCTTAGTCATCCCACTCCTTGATGTGCATATATGCTATGTTTATTTTCAATTGCAAATTAAATGAGATGTTATATGTTGAATGCGGGCATCATGGAGCATATTGCATTGATAGACTAGATGCCGTGGTCGGCTTGGAAACGAATGCATTGGTGGCCCGTGGTATGGGACACGGAGGCACTATGCAGTCGTACTGTCATATAAGAGCATGCGGTATTAGGATTTTCACCATCCCGTGCTACGACCCTTCCCAACAGGGGTTAAGGTGTTGGGTTG